>NC_084823.1:19701174-19918948 GCF_958449725.1 Rosa rugosa
TTCTCTACCAATTCCATGACATGATTCTGAGAAAAAATGCATCTCAATTCTAAATTATGCTTACCAAAACATTTCTTTTGTGTTGGGGGGCAGAGAATGCTTCCATCTTCACTAAATCTCCACTCAATTGTGGACACTTGAGCTTCCTCCTCCACCCCTCTCTTCTTCCACTTGCCATCTCGAATCTCCCGGCAGCAACTGAGGCACAGATGATACCCACACTTGGGACAACTCCTATGAAAATCAAAAATTGAAGTGCGGCAGTTGTTGCAGTACATACGCTCATCTTCACCGCACTTAGCCTTCTCCACCTTGAGCTCCAAAACATCACGTAATCCCCGCCTCTTAGCCTCGACCACCATCTCACTCACCTGCTCATCCCTAATCCTCTTCAAATATGGAAGCAGCTGATGAACCAAATACTTACAGTGCTCCAGCTTGGTACCCCTGTCGATTTTGGGGTCTAGATTCTGCAAACACCTGACAGGCACATCCAAACGAAGGCAGGCTGTGCAGTTGCAGTTGCCGTGGCATACAGGACAAGCCTTAGCAATAGCTTCCTCTGATGTGTTGGGATACCATCTCTGTATACAAGGGATACAATACCTCGTCCTCATTCCCGTACCTCTTTCCAGACACCTTGTGCACTGCACTACTCTTCCCATAACATATCTATGACACTGATGGCAGTGTATCGACTCGTCCCTTGCCCTCTTTGCCTTCACAGCCCTTACCCTCTTTGTCACATTCTCACCAGAAATCTCCTTCATAGCGTCACAAACCGCATGCACAATCATTTTCTTCACCTCCAGCTTGTCCTCATGGGCACTGAGGTTTGTCGGAAGTGCGCGAAACTCTTCCGTCAAACGAAAGCACTCACCCACATTCTCAGGGGAAACAAAGTCCAGTGCAACTTTGATACAAGACTTCAAGTTCCTCACCTGATGAGGACAACCTGCAGGAATGAAAACAGCATCTCCAAGTTTTTGGACAAATGTCCACGGCTCGATACCGAATTCCTCCTTGAGCTTCCTCTTGTGTTCCACAGTGAGATAGACAGTCTGATCATGTATAGCATGAGTAACATGCTGCAAAGGATTACCAAGTACATGCATAAATTCATTGACGTGGTTGTGGATGTATTTCTCCAGCTGCGGAACATCCTGGATCCGGAA
Source organism: Rosa rugosa (assembly GCF_958449725.1). Classification (NCBI taxonomy): domain Eukaryota; kingdom Viridiplantae; phylum Streptophyta; class Magnoliopsida; order Rosales; family Rosaceae; genus Rosa; species Rosa rugosa. The sequence continues at coordinate 19,702,350 of NC_084823.1, forward strand.
AATGTCCCATAAGGCACCTCCATCCTCACATACTTCAGCTGACTCTTCCTGAGGCCCACTTCCATTTCCAGCACTTGTGTGACAATTCCCAAATATCTCTCTTTCGTTTTGCTCCCTATACTTTCTCTTCAACTTCTCTATAGCTGACTCTTGCTGAGGCCCACTTCCATTTCCAGCACTTGTGTGACAATCCCCAAATATCTCTCTTTCGTTTTGCTCCCTGTGCTTTTTCTTCAACTTCTCTATAGTTGCAAGTTGTTCAGTTGTAAGGGCCACTTCAGCTGTATGTGTCAGAATATTAACCGCATCAGACATATTGCAGTGAAGCTTGGTTACGGAATCTCCCTGTCCAAGCTCCTGTGCAAAACCATAGGCAATATATGTTTTTGGACCCATGTCGGGCTTTACTGAGGTAGGTGGCAAGTAGGTAGCAAGGTTCAAAGTTCCCTTGTTGGGGTGAGTATACTCCTTGAGAGGCAGACAACATAAAAATTCCTTACAATGCCGGGGAAGACGTTTGTAAAATTCAGCAGATGATGGGAAGTCATTGAGCTTGAGATTCTGAGGCCATCCTGTCTTATGAGACCGTCCGTTGGAATATCCACTAAAGAAATGGAGGATGTTGATTTCTATAGAACACCAATCCCAACAATCAATGGCGTGGAATGTCAATTCACTATTATTCTTGACTTTCTCTATCTGTCTAAATGCCCGCCACATGACAGATGGTTCCCAGCTTAAACCTGATCCATTTTCAAGTGCATTGCTAACGATCACAGGCTCGCCCCTCTTCCAATGCCACTGAAAATGCCCAAAATCCTTATCTTGAATTTGTCCAACCCTTGGACAGAACAAGTAGTCACTATCAGAAGCAACTCTAGAAGCTGCTTTCCTTAACTTACAGCTGCTGCTGCTACTTGAGCTAACGGCATCATCCACAGGTTTAACACATGAACACTTATATGCACATGTTTCACTATAATCAGGCAAAAAATTGTAACTTGCATCTATTTCTCCTGCTTTCTCTACCAACTCCATGACATGATTCTGAGGAAAAATGCATCTCAATTCTAAATTATGCTTACCACAACCTTTCATGTGTGTTGGTGGGCAGAAAATGTTTCCGTCTTCACTTGCTCTCCACTCCAATGTGAACACTTGAGCTCTCTTGTTCCACTTGCCATCTCGAATCTCCCGGCAGCAGCCGAGGCACAGATCATACTCACACCCGGGACAAGTCCTATGAAAATCAAAAATCGAAGTGCTGCAGCTCTTGCAGTACATACGCACTTGGTCACCACCGCTTTTAGCCTTGTCCACCTTGAGCTCCGAAAGGTCACGTAACCCCTGCCTCTTGGCTTCCACCACCATCTCACTCAGCTGCTCATCCCTAATCATCTTCAAATACGGAAGCAGCTGATGAACCAAATACTTAGAGTGCTCCAGCTTGGTCTCCTTGTCGATTTTCGGGTTCAGATTCCTGACAGGCACACCCCAACAAAGGCAGACATTGCAGTTGCAGTTGCCGCGGCACGCAGGACAAGCCTCAGCTATGGCTTCCTCTGAGGTGTTGGGATACCAAGTCCTTATGCAAGGGATACAATACCTCTTCCTCGAACACTTTGTGCACCGCACCGCTCTTCCCACATCATTTTGCTTACATTGATGGCACTTGATTGTCCGTACCTTCAAGGGAGCCCTTCTCTGCAGGTAGCTAGGTAGTGGTACTTGTTCATCCCTTGTCTGCTGCTGCACCTCCAAGGGAGCCCTTCTCTGCTGCTGCTTCTTCTTCTTCTTCTTCGCCTTCACAGCCCTTGCCTTTCCTTCATTTTGATTTGCCCAAAAACCCTCGCATCCTAGCCTCCGCCGCTTCCTCCCCCAGGGAACAAGCTTTGGCAGTGGCTCCACAGACGGTCCTCCACCATCTTCCCCATTTGTTCCGTCGTCGTTCTGAATTCCCCATATGTTCGGCCGCTTTGTGCCTCGGGGCCACAATCTCGCCGGCGTCGCCTGGATTCTCATTGAGATTCACTGCTGCCGGAAGCAACACTCGAATTGGCAATCCACTTCTCTCTCTCTCTCTCTCTTTAACACTGTTGTCTTTGACTAATTATTACTTTTTCAATAAATAAAAGAAAAAGAAAATACAATTTAAATTTATTTATAAATCACCTATAAGGCTATAACGACTTAAAACAAATGTTGTGTGTACAGTACGAAGGAGAATAGTAATATTCAAAATTATAATATCGAAATCACGTGGTATGGTGTGTTGGTCGAATGGCCTAGTCTGGAACCCCAGGTCTAGCGTTCTAATCCCAGCTCCATCCTGTGGCCAGCAGATTTGAGGGACCCTTTGGGTTCGTGCGGCTGCGGTGCAGTGGATTAGTCGTCTGGTTTTGCCAGACTTTCGCCGCAATGTCGGTGCAGGTGTCCTGGCGCTGGGATACCACTGCATGGGTGTGTGAGTTACTAACAACTAACCCGATCAAAAAAAAAAAAAATTATAATATCGACCCTTCTCACCTTTTGGAATATATTTAGCTACATTTTCTTTCGATGTAAATTCCTAACTCATAAATTAGTTTGTAATTGTATGGAGAAGGGTTTTTTCAGTAATGCTGTTTATTTTGTTTTTCTGGTTAGCAGGTATTCAATGTATTCAAGTCAGGGTTTTAGATCTAAAAAAATTGATCGGAAAATTCATATAAAAGTAATTTAATTTTGTTAAATAAACTCACTTTTTCTCTACTTCATATATATATATATTTTTTTTTTTTGAAGAATATCATGTCGATATATTAATATTACTCAGGCCAGAAATGACCATTACATATCCTCCCTCCTCTATCATCTCTTGGCAAATAAAGAGTTTGTGGTAAAACCACAGCGATACATAGATTAGGTCCGATCATTTTACGGTACCCATGCTCACTTATTCAAGAAAGCCTATGTTCTCTAAACAACACCTATCTAAAAGGAAAAGTAGGGTTCTCATCGCCGGATCGCCCAAAAGTGAAGGTCGTTCCCTCAATCGAATACCCCTTAATATACATTCATAGGGCTGCTGTGCCATATATGAATCATGGCCATGAAGTATGGTGTTACAAAACCGCATGAGAGATAGCAATGGACAGTAAACAATGCCCGGTTCATAATATCCAATTAACCTTTGTTAAATATGATTCCAGTACTAATGTCTGCTTCAAGGCCGGTCCTGACATTTTAGAGGTCTGAGGAGAATAATTAAAATGTGGCCTCATGAATGGTGTTTGATCAATAACCAAATTTGTTTTATTCAATAATAAAATTTGATTTTCATATAATATTTTGTTACATGTATATTGTTTTCTTAAATTATGAGGGGCAAAATAAATTAAACTCATATACATTAGTAACAATAAAAAAAAAAAAAGGAACTAAAGGTGATTATACCAAAAGAAACCAGAAAAATAAAAGAAGGCCAAAGTAAACCAGAAAAAATAAAATAGAATAAATAAATAAAAAAAGCAAAATGAATTGAACAAGCTGAGAATTGAACCTGGGTGAGATGCCTCATAAAAAAAGGCCACTACGATGCCTACCAACTGAACTACAGAACCCATTATATAACATGGGCGAAGAAAAATGAAAAATATATAAAAGATTCTTGAAGTCTATAATTATATATATATATATATATATATATATATATATATATATATATATATATATTGGTTGGTAATTGGTAGCTCAATTTTGAAACTGAAAGCTTTGGTTTTGAAGTTGGTAATACCTATAACCGATTCGAACCGACCGAGTGACAGCCCTAGGTATTACCATTTTAGAAAGGCTCATGAGGTGTTGAGTAAAATAGAGTTAAACATGTTATGGAAGAATACTGATGGATATTGCTAATTGATTTTAAATATTTTTTACATCTGTATGTGTGTTTATCTGAAGATATGTAAATAGCTTTGTGTTTCTATTGTAATTATTGCAGTTATGGGAAAGGTTGACGGGCAAGGTCACCAAGGTGAGTCGTGGCATGGTCACATAACAGCGGTAACTGTTGCTCTAGAGTATTGGAGGCAGCAGCTTGCGAAGAAGCTCATGAACCTCCTTGAAGACTTCAGCGATAAGATGTAAGAGGGGCATTTTTTGGTTAAAGTATTGTCATTACGAATTGCCGTAGTTTGTCTCTGTCCTCATTCGAGCATATTAACTCATGCATCTTATGGCTGATCATTGTCTTTGATAAGAATCTGATAAATTGTTTCTCTTTACAAAACGGAGACATATTTCGGTTATAAGCTAGTTTATAATATGATCCTAGGCCCCTATCCTGACCACACCCCACCCTGTTCTGCCTGCACCTAGGCTTGTTGCAACTTCGTTTTTGTTGTTATATTGTTGTTTCTGATCGGAATGAGATTTGCACTTCTTCTACAAGTCTTATTTGTGACTGCATTTTCACTTGTTGGATCACTTATTTAGGTTGGTGGCAATACAACCCCTACTGGGTTGTAGATGCTTCTGGTGATTGATCTATCACTTGGCTTTGTTAAGAACTTTCTTTGGCAGTGATAAGGGTTACTTTGTTGATCTTTTTGTGAGAGCATCAAACACACCACCCATAAAGATGTATGAGAAGGACTGATTATAGGAGTGCTCAGTTTACCTGATAAGGGTAAGCAATAGCATATGAGTTTATGATGACTACTACTTTTTTACTACATACTCGACAGTCTTTCCAGGATGGCTTTGCTCATCTAAAACTTTTGGAAGATCCGACTCTGATCTTCTCCATCAGACACAGTAAAATTGCTCCATCTATCTGAGAACAAAATCATCAACATATGTCCTCTTCTTCTCTCCCACAGGTGAAAAAGCTTTCAGGTTCAGGTGACATTGGTGGTGCAAAGGAGGCTCTTCTTCATGGGGTGCATAAAAATTCACAAAACTATTCTTTTCTTCTCGCAATACTCCCATTTTTATTCCCAGCTCTTGAAGGACTAGTATAAGGCTATGATATTGGTGCCACAGCCTGTGCTACAATTTCCCTAAAGTCAGCCACATTAAGTGGAGTATCATAGTATGACCTTGTCAGCTCTGCAAATTGGTCTCATAACTAGTGGCTCATTATCTGGTGCCTTGCATTAGTAGAGATGCTTGAGGAGCTTTATCTTGTGGTGGACATTGGAACCACAATTTATTAAACCGCATGTTGATTGTCGCTAATCATACATTAGTATCGAACATAACTCATAATTTCAATAAAGAGTTGTTCAACTCTATCAAGCATAAACTTAACCCTAGGCATAACTAACAATCAAATTAGTTCTACATCCCACTTAGTGCAGGGTTAAAGAAACACAAGCAGCTGGGAGGTTTGATCCTTGTTCCGCATGCCAAGTTTTTGGTTGCAGAATAGATACTGTACCAGCATATCTGATTGGTGGCAGACACACCTCCTGAAATATTGATCGCAAACAAGTTAACCACATTGATCCAATAAAATGCAACCTAAATATCTTTATGAATTGATTTTCAGAATTGAACATATAGAGATACACCAGCATAATGATCTGATCAAATACTTCTCGAGTATAAAATGATTCCTTACTTGACAAAAATGTAATATAGTTGTAAGGCCTGTGATATGTGTGACAGCTCAGTAGTAAACCAAAGCCACGTGGAGCTTCAATCCAGACTGCAAGCAAAATATACTTCAAGTAGTGCACAAAACAACGAAACATTCCCAAATGAGAAACTGCAAGAGCTACTTCAAAGACAAAAGCTGTGAACAACCTGCCAAAATGTAGCAAGACTGTCACCAATGTCTCTTTTCAAATTTCAGGAAATTGACAGACATCTGCATAAAACATGCATTTGCTTCAGTGGTGGCTAAGTTATGAAGGATATTATAAATAAACAGTGAACATCAAAATCTATAGTAATGTACCACAATTGACAACACAAGGTTGAAGCTGGCGAAAACTTGAATCACTGGAATCCAAAAGCCACTTCGCTTCGCACAAGGAAGTTTGTGAACCACAAAGGGCAAAATTAACCGCAAAATGAAAAGGACCAGAGTTAGTCTATTGAGCAAACTTTGTTCATGTAAAATTACAGTTTCAGGTATAACTCAAACCCATTTTAGCAAACAAATCACTTGTAAAGTTCAAACCTTTCCAGGCTTGATGTTTCATACACAGCCAAAATATATAAGCAATACAAAGGCTACCTTTATGAATATAGCATCTCCTTGTGGGACTCTTTTAAACATGTCTCCCCTAACATGATCCACACCTACACAAAAGCAAAACCTTTTAGAAAGCCATTTCTACCACATACATTGGTCCGAGCACCAAGTCAAACTATGCTCATTATTCCAATGATTTTTCTATTGGAACCTCCAAATTTACTCACTTGACCTCTATGTTTTTTACACCTCCTATCAAATTTTCAAATATTAAATTTATTCATTAAACCTCACTAAAGTTCCTCAAATAACCTCGCTCATATAATTAAGGGGAAATTACTGGTCCCCCCTTTAACTTTTGGTGCGTCGACAGTTCAGTCCCTATTATTCCAATTTTAACAGATAACTCCCCAAACATTCAAATTTCACACAATTTGATCCAAAATTACCATTTTACCCCTCACTTATTTTTTTTATATATCTAATATACACACACACACACACACACACACACATATATATACATATATCTACATATACATACATACATACATACATATATATATATATATATATACACACACACACACACACATATACATTATATATATACACACACATATGTATAAAATTATACATATATTTATATATCTACATATACGTATATGTATAAAATTATACATATATTTATATATCTACATATACATATACATACATATATATATATATATAGATATACACACATTAGATATATAAAAGTTGTGAATTTTTTTTATAATATGAAACATAAACATAGTATATAGACTTACCAAATACATAAACACATTAGATATATATATATACATATATATATATATATATATATATATATATATATATATATGCATATGTGTATGTATATATCTGCATATGTATATGTACACACACACATATATACATATAAATATATATAAAAAGAGAGAGAGAAGAATAAAAATATACACACACACACATATACATACATATATACTCACACACACACACACACACACACACACACACACACATATATATATATATATATAAAGAGAGAGAAGAATAAAATACACACACACACACACACACACATATATATATATATACATATGTATAAAAGAGAGAGAGAGAAGAATAAAAAAACAAAAAAAAATAAGTGAGGGGTAAAATGGTAATTTTGGATCAAATTGTGTGAAATTTGAATGTTTGGGGAGTTATCTGTTAAAATTGGAATAACAGGGACTGAACTGTCGACGCACCAAAAGTTAAAGGGGGGACCAGTAATTTTCCCTATAATTAATTTACAAACAAACTAAGATCTTTATAATAAAAAACTTAGTCATTTCAATGATTTAATTACTCTATAAATCTTAATTACATCTTCATTCCTTAATCAGACAACATAAATCTCTTATCCAATAAAAAAAAAATCAAACACAAGGTATTGAGTTTTAAAAATTAATAAAAATAAAATAACTTGAACTATTATGTGATTCTTTTTATTTACTTTTTCTTTTTTAGCTGTGCAAAAAAAAAAAAAAAAGATTAATCATTTTTTCGTAATGTTTCTCTATTTTTTGTACCTCATGATTAATTATTTAAATATTTTTTATTTATTTTTATTTGCTAGCTCTTTTTTTTTTTCTTCTTCTTTTTACAAATATAATGGGATAGATTTAGATTTAGGGCATAATAGAATTTATTTTGTTCTCCCTGACCAATATGCGTTCAATATGCATATCATACATTTTTATCTTAATCATAGTTTTATTTCTTAATAAATATATATATATATATATATATATATATATATATATATATATATATGAATGCTTTATTGAGTATGTAGTGAAATTGGAAAATGAAAATAGATAGGGAAAAAAAGAATGCAATCTAATATTATTGAATTGGAAAGTCTAGAGAAAATAAATATAACCATTTTTTTGGTATAATTATTGTTCCTAATAGTCATTTTATAGTAGGTTATATATGTCATTTAATAATTCATAATAGAGTGAGGTTAAGTGAGCAGATTTGGAGGTCTCAATAGAAACTCTCTATTCCAATACCTGGATAAGAAGGAGCATCATTTGTGCATTCCCAAATAATTAATGTTATGAATAACCAGACTTGTCCTGCATCATTTTAGAATTTTTTTTCCTATTAATTTTGCCTCTGCAAATAACTTTAACCTTCAATGTTTTTTGATATCATGCTCATCTGGGTTTTTCCCATCTTCCTCAAAACGAAAGGAAAGTTGTACCCAAAAAAAGAAGAAATTCAATCTTTGATCTGTTGTAGAGGTTTATAGACTTTTGACAAGACTGGATTAGAATGTTTAATTATATACTCAAATCTAATGTAAATGATTATATGTGATCAAATTAGTATATCCTTTCGTTGTCATAATAAGCTTGTAACATGTGACACTGATGCTAGCATGACTGTCATTAGCCCATTACAGTACTACTTACACACTAAAGCCAAAAAAGAACTACTTGTATATGACTTGTTTATATCATATATGTCTGAGAACGTCTTCCATGCTCCGAGTTTGGAGTGCTCGGGTTGTTTGGGCCCAGCCACGTGAGCAGCACGTGTAAATTTGATAAGAGCAAATGTAGGTGGGAAGGGCTTAGCCTGTTCCCCGGTAGCCATGATATAAACTTGGCCTCGTTCTCATCGTCTCTTCTTCTTTCATCTCTGCTATCTCTCTTTGACTCTTTCTGTTTCCTCTGAAAACTATCCATTGACCGTAAGTGAAGGGTTACTGACATCTAATTGCTTGGGTAACTCATCGGAAAGTTGTCCCCACAAATTTTCTTCAACTGCCTTAGCGACTCGCTTGGTACTCCGGTACGCCATCAGGTGACGCCAGCCGGCAATCAACTCAATTCCGAACACCATCCCCATCAGAATCCCCGAGATCAACCCCATTTCCGCAAATTCGGATCACAACCTCCCAGTGAAATCGAAGCAGAGCCGCGGATTAGGGATCGGAAACCGAAGAAGAAGAAGAATAACGAAACGAAACGAACAAATGTGGTAAAAGACGAAGAGTTGCAAATACGAAACGAAAAAACTGAAGCTCCGAGGCTGATTGTCAGGTTCTAGAACACGAATTATGAACTAGCAAAGACCAGAACCATCTCCTGAGCAATAACCCGCGGTAGTCATAAAACCCAGAAATACCAAGTCTTCCAAAAGACCAAAACTAAACCGAATTCGAAAAACTAGTATACCAACGTTTATAGCATGATGAGTAGAAGAAGTTACTTGCCTCATGCATCCCTAACAGTCGCCGGATTCGCCGAAAATAGCTGAAGAACCACCGGAGATGCCGAAGCTTTCGGCCTTCAATTCTCCTCCTCGGGACAAACCAGTACCAGAGGAAGGTCGGCGACAATGAGATGAATCGAACGGCACAGGTGCGACACCGTGAAGTGGCCGGACGGAGGATTTCCAGACAGGTCGCCGGCTCAGGTCGTCGGGTCGCGGGGACCGGGTCGGGAGTCCGATGCATTGATCTGATCTTTTTTTTTTTGTTTTTTTTATTAGAAGATGCATTGATCTGATATGAGCCCCTTATATATAATCTCCATTTATTTTAATTTGGGGCCTGATCAAGCAGTGGACAACATACGGCTTAGATTGCACCGCATGGATTTTCTTTTTCTTTAAAATAATTTTTAAACTTCCGAAACATTTAGAAAATTGTAATAAATAGTTCGGGTGTCTGAAAAATTCTCCAAAAATTCTCACGGACTCTGTGCATCGTGTAGTTTATCATCAAGATCACAAATTGAAGGCATATATGCATATATAGGGTTGACCATCTTGACAACTATCAAAACGACGGCAAACCGGGTTAATTTTTATATAGTATCTAAGACTACGTGGTAAACACATTGCTAATGTTAAATTTATCGATTTTTAATTTCAATTTTTTTTATCACACAAAATTCTTATATGCCTACCAATGTGGTCTAACTTCTTTATTAGTTATATAAAAAACTATACCTTTCATAAACAATAAGGTGGAGGAGATAGATTTTATCAAAATCGACCGTTGGATGTTATCATGATAAGAAAAACTTGTTATAGTCAAAATTTCAGCTATTATCGTCATCCTTTGGGTCTCGATCTACTAGGTCAACCTTAAACCCTAAATACCACATAAAACTAATATGTTCATAACCGCTCACTCGCAACTTATTTTGTCGATCTGTCAGTTCTCACACTCTCGTGGGTATGAGCTATATCAATCAATGTAAAAAATTTAGAAATTTTATCTCCTCGTGGTTCAGCTCCCCTTAGGGAAGTAGAAGTGTTTAAAGGATTGACCGGTTTATTTAATGTCGAAATGATTGCGGATCGGATTAATTTTTTTACACAACACCTATTAATACTCTATAAATAGATGTGTAATGTCAAATTTATCGATTTCCATTTTCGATTGTTTAGATCGCACGAAATCTTTATATGCCTACTAATGCGGCTTAACCTTGTTTATTAGTTGTATTGAAAAAATATACCTTCTATGAGGAACAATGTGGAGGAAATACAATTTATCAAAACCGACCGTTGGATGTTATCATGATAAGAATAAATGGTTATAGTCAAAATTTCAGCTATTTTTGTTGTTGTTTGGGTCTCGATCTATTAGGTCAACCCTAAACTCTAAATACCACATAAAACTAGTATGCTCATAACCGCTCACTCGCAACTTATTTTTTCGATCTGTCAGCTCTTACACTCTCGTGGCTATGAGCTATATTAACTAATGTAAGAATTTCAGAAAGTTTATCTACTCGTGGTTAAGCTTCCCTTAGGGAGTTATAAGTGTATAAATGGTTGACCGCTTTATTTAATGTCGAAGTGACGACGGATCGGGTTAATTTTTTTACATAGTACCTATGAATATGCTATAAATAGATGTGTAATGTTAAATTTGTCGATTTTCAATTACAAATTGTAATAAATTGTAATAAATAGTTCGGGTGTCTGAAAAATTCTCCAAAAATTCTCACGGACTCTGTGCATCGCGTAGTTTATCATCAAGATCACAAATTGAAGGCATATATGCATATATAGGGTTGACCATCTTGACAACTATCAAGACGACGGCAAACCGGGTTAATTTTTATATAGTATCTAAGACTACGTGATAAACACATTGCTAATGTTAAATTTATCGATTTTTAATTTCAATTTTTTTTATCACACAAAATTCTTATATGCCTACTAATGTGGTCTAACTTCTTTATTAGTTATATAAAAAACTATACCTTTCATAAACAACAAGGTGGAGGAGATAGATTTTATCAAAATCGACCGTTGGATGTTATCATGATAAGAAAAACTTGTTATAGTCAAAATTTCAGCTATTACCGTCGTCCTTTGGGTCTCGATCTACTAGGTCAACCTTAAACCCTAAATACCACGTAAAACTAATATGTTCATAACCGCTCACTCGTAACTTATTTTTCGATCTGTCAGCTCTCACGCTCTCGTGGGTAGGAGCTATATCAACTAATGTAAAAATTTCGGGAATTTCATCTCCTCAAGGGTCGGCTCCCCTTAGGGAAGTAGAAGCTTTTAAAGAGTTGACCGGTTTATTTCATGTCGAAATGACGGCGGATCGGATTAATTTTTTTACACAGTACATATTAATATGCTATAAATAGATGGGTAATGTCAAATTTATCAATTTTTCAATTTTGATTTTTTGGATCGCACAAAATTCTTATATGTCTACTAATGTTGTATAACTAGTTTATTAGTTGTAATGAAAAGTATTACATTCCATGAGCAACAATGTGTAGGAAATAGACTTTATCAAAATCAACCGTTGGATGTTATCATGATAAAAATATATGATTATGGTCAAAATTTCAGTTATTTTCATAGTTGTTTGGGTCTCGATCTACTAGGTCAACCATAAACCCTAAATACTACATAAAACTAATATGCTCATAACCGCTCATTCGCAGCTTATTTTTTCGATATGTCAGCTCTCACACTCTCGTGGGTGTGAGCTATATCAGCTCATGTCAAAATTTTGGGAAGTTTATATCCTCATGATTCAGCTCCCCATGGGGAAGTAGAATAAAGGGTTGCCCGCTTTATTTAATGTCGAAATGACGACGGATAGAGTTAATTTTTTTACAAAATACCCATTAATATGCTATAAATAGATGGGTAATGTCAAATTTATCGATTTCCAATTTCAATTATTTAGATAGCACAAAATCCTTATATGTTTACCAATATGGTCCAACTTTTGTTTATTAGTTGTATTAAATAGTACACCTTCCATGAGTAACAATGTGGAGGAAATACACTTCATCAAAATCGACCGTTGGATGTTATCATGATAAGAATATATGATTATGGTCAAAATTTCAGCTAGTTTCATCGTTGTTTGGGTCTCGATCTACTAGGTCAACCCTAAACCCTAAATACCACATAGAACTAATATGCTCATAACCGCTCACTCGCAGCTTCTTTTTTCGATCTGTCAGCTCTCACATTCTCATGGCTATGACCTATATCAACTAATGTAAAAATTTCAGAAAGTTTATCTCCCCGTGGTTCAGCTTCCCTTAGGGAAGGAGAAGCGTATAAATGGTTGACCATTTTATATAATGTCGAAATGACGGCGGATCGGGTTAATTTTTTTACAAAATACGCATTAATATGCTATAAATAGATAGGTAATGTCAAATTTATCGATTTTCAATTTCGATTATTTAGATCACACAAAATCTTTATATGTCTACTAATATGGTTCAACTTGTTTATTAGTTGTATCAAATAGTACACCTTCTATGAGGAACTGTGTGGAGGAAATAGACTTCATCGAAATCGACCGTTGGATGTTATCATGATAAAAATATATGATTATGGTTAAAATTTCAGCTATTTTCAAAGTTGTTTGGGTTTCGATCTACTAGGTCAACCCTAAACCCTAAATATCACCTAAAACTAATATGTTCATAACCGCTCACTCGCAACTTCTTTTTTCGATCTGTCAGCTCTCACACTCTCGTGGCTATGACCTCTATCAACTAATGTAAAAATTTCAGAAAGTTTATCTACTCGTGGTTAAGCTACCCTTAGGGAGTTATAAGTGTATAAGTGGTTGACCGCTTTATTTGACATCTAACTGATCGCGGATCAGGTTAATTTTTTTACACAATACCTATTAATACGCTATAAATAGACGGGTAATGTCAAATTTATCGATTTCCAGTTTCGATTGTTTAGATCGCACGAAATCCTTATATGCCTACTAATGCAGTATAACTTGTTAGTTGTATTGAAAAATATATCTTCCATGAGGAACAATGTGGAGGAAATAAACTTTATCAAAATCGGCCGTTGGATGTCACCATGACAAGAAGATATAATTATGGTCAAAATTTCAGCTATTTTCGAAGCTGTTTGGGTCTCGATCTACTAGGTCAACCCTAAACCCTAAATACCACATAGAACTAATATGCTCATAACTGCTCACTCGCAACTTCTTTTTTCGATCTGTCAGCTCTCACATTCTCGTGGCTATGACCTATATCAACTAATGTAAAAATTTTAGAAAGTAGATAAACTGTGGTTAAGCTCCCCTTAGGGAGTTATAAGTGTATAAGTGGTTTGATAGGAGCATAAAGTGCGACGATATTATTGAGTATATGCCCCATTTTAGACTTGTTTCTCCCTTAAGTTTCGTGTTTTGAGTCATCGAGTCAGTTTAAGAGTCTTGTACAGTGTTTGGCGTAAAATAGGCGCAAAATGGAAAATTTATGAAAAAAATCCTAACGGGATCAGGATTCCTTACCGTCGACGTTTTTGCGGTCTTTACATTAATTCCCTTTATTTTCTCTTAAAAAAATCTGATATTCTCCACCTTTTTGTAGGAAATTTAAGACGTTTGACCAAGCAATGAAGAAGGGAAATAAAGGAGAAAGACGTTTCAGCTGGAAAATAAATAAAGGAGAAAGACGTTTCAGCTGTTAAAAGACCCCATTATGAGAGGAGTTAAGGCCATAAAGGAGACGTTTTCAGTTGGAAAATTAAAGGAATTATGATGCAATCCCATCCGTCCAATGATGAAGGGTATGATCGACAAAAGCCAACCAATGCTCCCCTATAAATAGGCAACGTCCAGAACAGAATTTCTATCACTTCCTGGCCAAAAACTATTCCAAGACTCTGCCCAATTCACTCCTTAAACTTCCATCACCTACAAGACCGTGACCACCATCCATCCATCAATCTACGAAGTTCTTAGGCGCTGAGTCAAGGACGCTCCACCACCATAGCAGAGACGAGTTCATCACCTTGTTGCCAAGCCGCTGAGGAAAGCTTCAAAGTGTAACTATGACTCTACTCACAATTTTTGTTTCGGTTTTGTGTGTTCGGATTTGCGAGTTGTGTAATTGGAGACATGAAATTTTCAGAATATTTTTATTAATATTTTTGAGATTTTCAATTTATTATTGAGTTAATTTCGAGAATTCTTTTATGATGCATGTTACAATCTTGTGCCCTTTTATGTGTTTAGGTAATTTTCAGAGTTAGGTTCATAAGTTTGCATGCTAGAATCACGCTGAGTATTCTTGTGTGTTTGCTTAATTTGCCAAGGGTAATTGTTATTTGTTAAGGCGCTGAGTTAAACAAGTAGCAATTAGTTCTAAAAAGTGGTAAAAATCATGCTTTAATGATTAAACGATTCTGGAAATTACGTGTTAAATTCTATGAGTAATGGTTAATTTGCACGTGTGAGTTGATTCGAGGGTTAGATAATACTACTAGTTAAGAGAATTACGCTGAGTGTTTTCGAAAATTAGTAGTATTAGGCTTGGTAAGGACTTTTCCGATCCAAACCTACATTAGAACGAATCAGATAAATGGATTGATCCGCTGAGGCTTTTCATTTGGGCTCTTATCTAAGCGTTTAAGATGGGCACATTTTTGTAGCATGTTGAAATGGATTTTCTGTTTTTACACTTAGTAATTTCTG
The DNA here is from genome assembly GCF_958449725.1 of Rosa rugosa. Classification (NCBI taxonomy): domain Eukaryota; kingdom Viridiplantae; phylum Streptophyta; class Magnoliopsida; order Rosales; family Rosaceae; genus Rosa; species Rosa rugosa. Next base: position 19,717,571 of record NC_084823.1, read on the forward strand.
AGTGGTATTGGTCTAGGTTAGGGAAGTCGATCATTGTATATAGTTTTATTTGTTTTGTTTTTATTTTAAATAGATTAGGAACCAAATCTCAAAAACCCCATTTTATTCTTTTATTTGTTAATTGACCTTTTTGTGTAGGTGTACCCTACAATCCCCGGACTGAACGATCCCTGCTTATCCTATACTGACAACTACATTTTTGCAGGGTTAAATTGTGAGGCTATTTTAGCCGCATCAATTTTTGGCGCCGTTGCCGGGGATTGTTAAAATCTCCAATGTTTAAAGTGTCATCGATTTTGTTGTATATAGACTGCATGCTCAATTTTTGTTCTACACTTGTGGAATGGTGACAAATTGCAATTTATGTTTGGCCAAGCTATAATTGTGATTTAGTTTAAGTTTTATGAGTGTTACGAAATTAAGCATGTCTTTTATAATTGTTGTACAATTTGTAGAAGTTTTTAAGCATGTTGTAAATTGTAGAATGAGTTTTTTTTTTTTTTTTTTTTTTTTTCTTTTTTAAGCATGTTGTAAATTGTATGTGTTTCACTTAGATTAATATACTTAATTGTTGTAAATTGTATGTTGTCATGAATTTAGTTAAATACTTAATTGTTGTCAGTGTGTAAAATCGTATGAGTAGACAAGGGCCCTTTTGTTAATATTGGCCTAAACCCTTCATTAGTACCTTGCTAAGGTCTCTTGAGGTTGAGGGCGGCCTTTATTAGCACTTGGAGAACGGTCTAACACATAAGTTAATTTCCCAGCTGAGTAAGGGGCGAATACGGATGGTGTCTTAGGTTGGGACCCTGGGTGATGGGTTCAATTGGATCTCAGAGATACTATAGAATGAGCGTAAACCACTATGTGGGAGTAGCCGAAAGGGGCGTAAACCTCAATGAGGGAGTAGCCTCCGTAGTATCACCAAAATGAGTCCTCCCTCTCACTTAACTCTTAATCTGGCCATCCGGCCTTCTGAAACAAAGGAAAGAGACTTATGTCTAGGCGACTATCCCTATATCGTATCTCACCAATAGTAGTGGTTTCTATTGGGCTCGACTTACAACTTGAAATCAATTGAGATATTAACTAAGTTTATAACAAACTTAAACTTAAAAAAAAAAAAAGATAAAAAAAAATAAAAAATGTTATGTGACATGCTTAAGGTATATTGGATTAAACATGACCTTGTCGAGGGTAGCTGTTCTATAGTCCCATTGCACAAACGAGGTCCTCTGTTCCAGTACCTAAGTATGTAAATGTAAAAGTAACTTAGAAAGTAGGAAAGACATAATGTTTGTATTTCGAACCTTGTATATGTTACTAACACTTGATTTGGTCTTAAAGGTCCATGAATGTCCACTGTCTCTGATAAGACTAAGGAGCTCTTTGAGAAATTGGAACGTGCTAAGCAAAGGGCAGAACTCACTTTTTCAGACCGCCCTCTTCTAGAAAGGAGGGATTCTCAGGACTCTAACTATTCAGGTTATAACTCCTCAACTAGATCAACCGAGGAGATCAACAAACCTGACCATTCTGAAGAAGGAGAAGAACAAGTCTTTGAAGAGGAGGAAGAGGAGGTCACTGAAGAGGACGTTGCGAATACAGAAGAGGAAGAAGAGGAAGAGCACGCCCGTGTTGAGCAAGTACAAGCACCAATGGCTGAGACTATTAGGCAACTGTCTAATCCTACAGGTGGGGGTGCTGCGCCCTTATGCATTGCCTATCCAGAACCAGGAGAGGGGCTTAATGATGATTTTGAGTTAAAGAGTGGGTTTCTGCATCACCTACCCAAGTTTCATGGGATGAGTAGTGAAGACACCAATAAGCATCTCAAGGAGTTCGAGTTTGTCTGTGGGAGTATGTGCCCTAAAGGAGCTGATATCAATATCTTGAAGATGAAGGCATTCCCCTTTACTTTGGAGGACAAGGCCAAGACTTGGCTATTTGAGCTGCCTGCTGGGACTATCAACACTTGGGATAGGATGAAGGGCGAGTTCCTTACGAAGTACTTTCCTGCCTCAAAGGTCACTGTTTTGAGGAAGCAGATTAGTGGAATCACGCAAGGACATGAGGAGAATTTCTGCAATTATTGGGACAGGTTTAAGAGCCTTGTAGCATCATGCCCTAACCATGGGATGAGTGAGGGGTCCCTCCTTACCTATTTTTATGAAGGACTCACCGCTAATGAGCGTGGTCTGTTAGATGCTGCTGCTGGAGGGTCCTTTATGGATAAGACACCTGCTGATGCAAGGGAGCTACTTACTAATCGTGCACTAAACTATCAGCAATATGAGGGGGTGCTTTCCACTCAACGGAGGGTACATGAGGTGTCCACTAACTCTGCTCTTGAAGACAAGGTCAACAAGATGTCTACTCTGCTGTCTCAAGTCTTAAACGGTAATGGAGGAGGAGCAATGGCTCAAGTGTGTGGGATGTGCTCGACTCAAGGGCACCCCACTGATAAATGTCCCCAGCTTGCCTCTCCAGAAGGATGGGAATCTGTTAACGCCCTAGGGTATCATGGAGGTCAAGGCGGCCCGAGGTACAACCCTTACTCCAATACGTACAATCCTGGGCTCAGAGATCACCCCAACTTTCGTTGGGCCAACAATGATAACACCTTGAGACCACCTCAAGGCCCAGGTCAGAATTCTCAGCGCCCACCAGGTTTGTTTTTGAGGCCTCAGGTACCTCAAACTTTTGGTATTCCCAATTCTGTCCCTCCACCTCCTGTTTCTAATACTTTGAGTGCCCCTAATTATGATGAACTGTTGAAGTCCCTTGCTGCGGGGCAACAACAACTTAACACGGCTACTCAAGCTTTGGTTGTAGGACAGGCGACCCATTCAAAGGATATTGCAGAGCTCAAGAATCAAATGGGCCAAGTGGTGGATTTCATGGGTCGAATTGCTGAAACAGGGAAGCTACCGAGCAACACAGTGCCTAACCCAAGGAATGAGCACGCCCAAGCCATCATCACTAGGAGTGGACGCGTACTAGTTGACCCTCCCAGAGCCCACAAGAAGATCCAAGCGGCCCATAATGAAGAAGAAGACGTTGTGGAGGTGTCTAAGGAGGATGTTGAGAAGGACCTAGCTACATCAAGGGTGGAAGTTAACGTGCCCCAAGCTGAGGCACCCAAAGGTACAATTCCTAACTCTAGTGGTTTAATTAAGACTAACCCAGTTGTTTCTATACCTTTCCCAAGCAGGTTTGCCAAGACGAAGAAAGATAAATCTGATCAAGAGATCTTGGAAATCTTCAAGAAGGTTCAAGTGAATATGCCCCTGATTGAGTGCATCAAACAAGTGCCTAAATACGCCAAGTTCTTGAAGGAGCTTTGCACCACAAGGAGGCAGACAAGATTGAAGGAGGTGGTGAAAATGAGCGAGACGGTATCAGCCGTTATCCAGAGGAAACTACCCCCAAAGTTGAAGGACCCAGGGAGTTTTTCTGTTCCCTGTATCATTGGTGACACCAGGTTTGAAAATGTGATGTTAGACTTAGGGGCATCCATAAATGTTATGCCTTATAATTTGTATGTGTCCCTAGGTCTAGGCCCTCTTAAAAGGGATAATGTTGTCATTCAACTTGCTGATAGGTCTAACAAATACCCTCAAGGGTATGTTGAGGATGTTCTTGTGCAGGTAAACCATCTGATATTCCCTGCAGATTTCTACGTATTGGACATGGAGGAATCACCCCTAAATACCACTCCATTACTTTTAGGGCGTCCCTTTATGAGGACTGCAAGAACGAAGATCGACGTGTACAAAGGGACTCTCACCATGGAGTTTGATGGTGATGTTATACGCTTCAACATTCTTGAAGCCATGAGGTACCCTGTTTCTGACTTGAAACCTTGCTTTGCTATTGATGTAGTTGATTCACTCGCGCAGGTTTTCTCTGAAGTAATGGTTGAGGATGAATTGGCTCTGACCCTAGAGGAGGTTGTCGGATATGATGCAAATGGGGAACCTATCCCCAAGGTTGAGTGGGACGTTGAGGAGCCTAGAGTGATCAAGACTGTGGCCTCACTGGAGGCTCAGCCTATAAAGAGGTCAATTTCCTATTTGTCAATTCCGGTTTCTACTAATAAAATGCTACGCTCTATTGTTCAGGCACCCAAGTTGGAATTGAAGGTACTCCCTGAGCATTTGAAGTACGCGTACCTAGGAGAAAAGGAGACCCTCCCAGTGATCATATCGTCAACGCTGGAGGTAGAGCAAGAAAGGAAGTTGGTGGACGTGTTGAAGAAGCACAAGACTGCCATTGGTTGGACTCTAGCAGATATCAAGGGGATCAGCCCAACCACGTGTGTCCACCGGATCCTGTTAGAAGATGGCGCCAAGCCCACAAGAGAAGCCCAAAGGCGTCTACATCCGCCCATGATGAAGGTGGTCCAAGACGAGGTGATCAAGTTGCTAGATTGTGGGGTGATCTACCCCATTTCTGATAGTAAGTGGGTCTCTCCAGTGCAAGTGGTGCCCAAGAAGTCTGGGGTGACAGTGGTACAGAACGAGGATAATGAGCTAGTGCCCCAGAGATTAGTGACTGGTCATAGGGTATGTATCGACTACCGGAAGCTGAATGCCACAACGAGGAAGGATCATATGCCCTTGCCTTTTATTGACCAGATGTTGGAGCGCTTAGCGGGCCATTCCTACTATTGCTTCTTGGACGGATATAGTGGGTACAACCAGATCTGCATAGCCCACGAGGATCAGGAGAAGACGACCTTCACGTGCCCCTTTGGGACCTTTGCTTATAGGCGCATGCCCTTCGGCTTATGCAACGCACCAGGTACTTTCCAAAGATGTATGCTTTCCATTTTCTCAGAATACATTGAAAATATTATTGAAGTCTTTATGGATGACTTTAGTGTCTTCGGTAAAGATTTTGATACTTGTTTAGAGAATCTAGGATTGATACTTGAGAGGTGTGTAGAAACTAACCTTGTGCTGAATTGGGAGAAGTGTCACTTCATGGTGACACAAGGGATAGTGTTAGGACACATAATATCTGCTAGGGGCATTGAGGTAGATAAGGCTAAGGTTGATCTTGTACGTCACTTACCCTCCCCCACAACTGTGAGGGAGGTACGCTCTTTTCTTGGCCATGCAGGATTTTACAGGCGGTTCATCAAAGACTTCTCCAAGGTGGCGAGACCTATGTGTGCCCTATTGCAAAAGGACGTGCCCTTTGTGTTCAATGAGGATTGCAAGAAGGCGTTTGAAAAGCTCAAGGAGTTGTTGACCACGGCCCCCATCATGTGCCCACCGGATTGGAGTCTACCCTTCGAGCTTATGTGTGATGCATCAGACTATGCTGTTGGAGCTGTGTTGGGCCAGAGGAAGGATAAGAAGCCCTATGCTATTTACTATGCTTCTCGGACCCTCAACGACGCCCAGCTCAACTACTCCACCACTGAAAAAGAACTCTTGGCTGTAGTCTTTGCTTTAGATAAGTTTCGTTCTTATTTATTGCACTCTAAAGTAATTGTTTACTCTGACCATGCAGCCTTGAGATATCTGATGATCAAGAAGGAGGCCAAGCCCAGATTGATTAGATGGATCTTGCTGCTGCAGGAGTTTGACCTAGCGATCAAGGACAAGAAGGGAAGCGAGAATGTGGTGGCGGACCATTTGAGCAGGATAGTACATGAGGAGGACATCCAGCCCCTACAGGAAACTTTCCCAGATGAGCAGCTCTTTGGGATAGAGGTTAGTGTGCCCTGGTATGCGGATATAGTTAACTATTTAGTCACTAGGACATTTCCTGACACACTTTCCAAAGCTAGTAAGGATAAATTGAAGAAAATGGCTAGGCACTTTATTTGGGATGAGCCCTATTTATGGAAACATTGTAGTGACCAAGTCATTAGGAGATGTGTCCCAGAGTCTGAGCATAGGTCAATTCTGTCATTTTGCCATAGTGAGGCTTGTGGAGGCCACTTTGGGCCTCGTAGAACGGCCTTGAAGGTCTTAGACTGTGGATTTTATTGGCCCACTATCTTCAAGGATGCAAACTTGTTTTGTATTTCTTGTGATAGATGCCAACGGACTGGTAATCTTGGCCCAAAAGATCAAATGCCCATGAGCCCAATAATAACTGTAGAAATTTTCGATGTTTGGGGCATTGACTTTATGGGCCCATTTCCTTCGTCTAATGGCTGTTTATATATACTATTGGCTGTGGACTATGTATCAAAGTGGGTGGAAGCAAAAGCCACCAGGACTAACGATTCAAAAGTGGTTGCAGGTTTCTTGAAAACTAACATATTTTCCAGGTTTGGTGTGCCACGTGTGCTGATCAGTGATGGAGGTTCTCATTTTTGCAACCGGACAATCGAGGCTTTGCTGAAGAAGTATGGGGTAACCCATAAGGTGTCCACGCCCTACCACCCTCAGACCAGTGGCCAAGCAGAGGTGTCCAACAGGGAGATCAAGAGGATACTCGAAAAGACAGTGGGCCCAACAAGGAAGGATTGGAGCCAGAGATTAGATGATGCATTGTGGGCCTACAAAACAGCCTACAAGACGCCTATTGGGATGTCTCCCTTTAGGTTGGCCTACGGAAAGGCATGCCACCTTCCAGTGGAGCTAGAGCACAAGGCTTGGTGGGCTGTCCAGAAGTTCAACATGGATTATGATGAAGCGGGCCTACATAGGAAGCTACAGCTAAATGAGCTTGAGGAGATAAGGAATGAGGCCTACGATGCTTCATGGATCTACAAGGAGAAGACAAAGGCCTACCATGACAAAATGATCCGCGGAAAAAGCTTCCAAGTGGGCCAGAAAGTTCTGTTATTCCATTCCAGACTTAAGCTATTCCCTGGTAAACTTCGTTCTCGTTGGGTTGGCCCATTTATAGTTACAAATGTGTTTGCTCATGGTGCTGTAGAGATCAAGAGTGAGAAGACGGGGAAGGAGTTCAAGGTAAATGGGCATCGTCTCAAGCCCTACTATGAGTCCTTCGTGGGGCACACATTGGAAGAGATACCCCTCCAGGAGGCACCCCATGACGTGTGAACAAGGAGAAGAGTCCCGGCTGAAGGACTATAAATATTAAGCGCTGCATGGGAGGCAACCCATTTCAACAGAAGCTGTGGAGGAGCCATCAACGAGAGTTTGACATTTCTATCACTTCACTTGCTTAGGTTGAATTGTACTTGTGTCTTTGTTTGTTTGTTTGTTTATTTTACCCTTCCCATATTTAGGGTCTATATACCATATTTTATTATTATTATTTTTTTTTTTTTGCCTACATTGAGGACAATGTAGATTCTAAGTATGGGGTGGGTTTACACCTTTATTTTCAGAATTTTTTCAGTTTAAAAAAAAAAAATAATAATAATAATTATTTTGTTGGTTTTATAGTCTTTTTGTTTGTTTGAGTCTTAGGATGCTCCTAACGTCTAGGATGAACATGTCTCTGAATTCATGGCTGAAGGTTTTCACAATCGAAATAGGACTTAATTGAATTCTGTGGTTAATCGACGTTGTGATACTTGTATGAAGATTTGAGATAGGATTGTAACTTGGTTCATTAAGCATGCTAGGATTAAGTCTGATTCATTTGACCCTAAGTGAGCTTTTGAGCTAAAATACTTTCTTTTCGAGTGCTTAATTGATAATTCTAGAATTTCGTGGCTGTATTTGCAAAACCTCATCATTCTTTGAAAATCCAATGATCATGTGCCATAGATTTTAATGGACTAGAGAGTACTAGAACTCGGCTGTTGTGACTGTCAAAACTTGTATGCCATAATATGCACTGATCCTGGATAGGATAGAAGGCATTAGGGTAACCACCATAGCCAAACAAGCATGTGTCCCCAATTGTGCCCGTCGTGGGACTCCTTAGAGTGAACCCCTTTGAGCCTACGTTTAAAACCTTTGTTTCATCACCCTCACTACCCTACCATGAGCTTAGTACAGGATATCTCTACCCTTGTCCTAGGGACTTAGTAGAGCATGACATAATGTGTAGGGGTGACGATGAAAGACAAGTGTGGGGTGGGGAAAATCCAAGAAAAAAAAAGAAGAGAAAAAAAAATTTTGCCATAAAAAAAAATTGAAAGAAAATGAAAATGAAAAAGAAAGAAAGAAAGAAAAGTGGCAAAAGAGAAGAAAAATTGAAAAGAAAACTCTTGGGAAATTGTTGAAGTGTGGTTTTGGACTTTCATATTTGTAGAAGGCTCAAAGTTGAAAATTAGGCCTTTGTCCGTTTCCATGTTGGTTAGAGTGAAGGTTGGGTTCAAAACAATGATAATTGGCCCACAAAAATGGTGACATAAGGTGGTCCATATATGCTCTGCTAGGTCCTTAGGATTTTTGTATCCTTAATCTTCATTTCAAAAACCCTAGCTTAGCCCCATTGCAACCAGTTTTAAGTCCTTACTTGATCCTTGAGATGGGCAGTCTTTGGTTAGTGGAGTCAGGTACGCAGTCGAGCTTATGGTTTAGGTCCATTTGTGCACTTAGTCATTTCTTGAGGACTTTAATAATTCTTCACAAAATGCGTTTATTGATGAAATATGCAAGTTGTTTGTTGCCTTACTGTCACGCCCCGGATTTTGAATGATAAATTCAAATCCGAAACCTGAATAATTACAATTACAAAAAACCAAATCTCGAAACTTCGAGTTCATTATTACAATTCACTCTCACAATATATTATAAAGCTCAAATGAGCATAACACACCTCACAACTTACAATTGTTGTAAAACTCTAACAATTGCTCTAACCGCACGATCACCGTCCTGGTTCTCCTGTCCTGTAGGATTACCCGCTACACAATTTGAATAGTGTACCGGGAGTTGCAACAACACAAAACCCGGTAAGCTTTTTACAGCCAGTATGAGTAAACAAGAAAGAACTGTTGATTTATTAGATTTCAAGACTACCACAAACCCACGTTACTTTCTCACTCTCATATATATATATAGACACTTATGAGTTACTCTCAATTTAGCTCATAAGATCACTCACTCTCATATATATATGTAGACACTTATGAGTTACTCTCAATTTAGCTCATAAGATCCCTCACTCTCATATATATATATAGACACTTATGAGTTACTCTCAAATTCGCTCATAAGATTTCCCAACATTTGGTAGACAGACTCATATATATATATAGACCCTTATGAGTTACTTTCAATTTCCCTCATAAGGTTACCATATATATATTGACACTTATGAGTTACTCTCAATTTCACTCATAAGGTCACTCCACATTTGGCAGACAGACTAGAGCTCTAACTGAACGTAACCACTCGTCCGGCCACAGACGTGATTACGATTTAATACTATTAATAACCACCAGCCCGGTACGAGAGCGTGATTCACTAATAGATGCCATGGTCACCTCGTGACCTAGTGATCTCCACAGATCACAACAATTTATTGTTTCTCAACAATAAAACTCAACACCTCTCACAATATATTGTTTCTCAACAATAAACTCAATACCTCTCACAATATATTGTTTCTCAACAATAAACTCAACACAACTCCAACAATACATATTATTTCACGTAATAATATATATACAGACATTCACACAGGAATGTCTAATACACCAACAATAGTTCATATGATTGCAAAATAAAGCAATTAAATATATTGGGTTCGTAATATGAACCACGTGAGGTTTACTCACCTCTAATCCAGCTGCGTCTTCTTAACAGCTCCATTAACAATCTCACGAATCGTCCGCCAAATAAATCCATCGATCACCTAATCCAATAATGATCTTAACTTAGCCAACAACTCAAAAGCACACATATACGGAAACCCACGGTCGGATTCTAATTTTAATGATGATCCAACGGTCAGATCGAAATCATACGATGATCCAACGGTCGGATCTGAATTTAATGATGATCCAACGGTCGGATCCTCACGGATCGCCTTTAGGATCATCCTCCAAAATTATCACGAAGACTCCGATCTTCTTGAATCACTCTAACAAACATCTCCATAAAATTATATGAAAATCCGACGGTCAGATTCTCACGAATCGCCTTCCGAATCACTATTTCTCAATTATACGAAGATCCAACGGTCGGATCTTCGCCCGTGACCTCACAAAGTCACCGGGACAGTCATACGATCAACATATCCAAAATTGAAGCAAAACCGATGGTCAGATCTTCACAGATCGTAAACCGAAGATAAACGTAAAAACGTTAAATAGTAACGTCAAAACGAAAATCCACTATTTATCAACTTTTTCTAACATGACCATGTTATATATCAAAACGCTCGTATGGATGCATAGATCATCACCTAGATAATGAAAACTCGAAATATGGTCTGATGCGCCGCCACAAGCGGTGGTCAGTGGGCGGTCAACGCGGCGGTCAACGCCGGTCAACCACCTCAGATGGCAAAGTGACCAACTACAAACTGGTTCAAAATGAAAGGGTGGTCGACTTTCATACCTGGAGCTAAGCCTGGTTCGGCCTAGATCGTCCTAGATCAAGCGTTGAAGTTGGATTAATCTCGTGCGTCTGATCAGATTCCAGATTGAATCAGGGACGTCGAAATCTTCAACTCGTGATCTTTCACTCCACACTCCAAATCGTCAAGCAAGGCCTATATGGGGATGATCAGGGGGAGGAGGAGATCACGAAAATGGGGACGATCGGCCCATGCAACGCCGGAAAAATGGTTTTCCGGCCGGGTCCGAATGTTGCTTCTGGGTGGCTTCGATCCAGTTTTTGGAGCAGCGGCGGAGCAAGGCGACACCAGAGGGAGGCTGTGCGTGCGACGGCGAGCTCGGGGAAGGCCGGGTCCGGGGCCAGAGGAGGCTGGAGGACCATCGTTTGGCCGGGTCGGGTCGGTCGGAACCCGAGGGTTCTGAAGGTCGAAGGAAGAGAGAGAACGGAGGTTCTGGGGGCTTTTCCGCAACAAGAATATTTTTTTGTCCTTAAATGAAAATAAAAATCAGAAATTTCCTATTTATAGAAAATTCCCAATTTTCAAAAATTCATAACTTATTCATAAGAACTCCAAATATTGCGTTCCACATGTCCACGAACTCGTATCGACGAGCTCAACAACTTTCATGAAGGAAGTTTTCCCAAATTTTGAACGTATAAAAAGTCAACTTTGTTGACCCCCTAAAAACGTTCGTTTTCGAAAATAAAATCGTTCGAACTAATTCCACAACTTCTCCAAGCTTCGTACTCGCTCCTACTATCGTGAAATCATTTCTAAAAATCCACGGAATTTAATTTGGATTTTCCGGGGTATTACAGTCTACCCTCCTTAAAGAAATTTCGTCCCGAAATTTGAGCGTAAGTCAATTCCTCTCGATTAAGGTTGACCTAACCATCGAATATCCATCTTTCCCAAAGCTGTAGTAATCTACAAAGCCTCAACCCTTGTATAAAAATACATTCCTATGGCCACTAAATCCTTTCATCACAAACGTAGACTCACACAACAACTACTCAACAACACTCCACATCACATACACAAAATCGTCACATGGATCATCTCATAGATCCTCACATAGATCTTCACATAGATCATCACTCTGTACTGGCATACAAGCACAGTAAACACTCCCACAAAGTGTTTCGCTACTCAATTAGCATCACGGTAAATCTCCATAGTAAAACTTAAGCATGCACCACTCTTCACAACCATAGAGATGCATCACTCAAAACAAATCATCCCCAAAAGCACGCCAATAAATTATGTCATCCAATGATGATGACTTGGGCTTGCTCAATCCTTGGGTTAAGCACTAGGGCTGGCCAATTGGGCCTGAAGAAATCGGACCATCCACATTTCGAACCGGCCCAAACCACTTTGGGTTTAACATTTGGGCCTACTATTCGGGCCGAACAATTGGGCTTACCATTTGGGCCTACCATTTGGGCCTACCATTCGGGCTTACTATTTGGGCTTACTATTTGGGCTTACTATTTGGGCCTACCAATCGGCCCACCAACTTCCAGCTCGGCTACGGTATGAAATTGTACATACCGTATATACGTATGCATACCGTACAGATCGTATATACGTATGCATACCGTACAACTGTATATTCGTATGCATACCGTACAACTGTATATTCGTATGCATACCGTACATACCGTATATACGTCGTATATCAAGCATATACGAGATCCAAAAATATTTGTAAGAGGTAAGGTTCGAACTCCCGACCTCAAACACGAAGGTTTTGCTCCCAACCACTGAAGCAAGAGCTGCCTTCATTAATATATGCTCACGTGTTATATTTATTATGTCATAAGCGACATAAATAAAATAACGGGGGAGGCAAGGTTCGAAACCTTAACCTGCTGCACAAGGGCTTTGCCCACCAACCACTGGAGCACAAGCTGTGCTTAATATAATGTGTACAAATGTTTTACTTATTATGTCATAAGCGAACATAATAAAAATAAACGAGAGGCAAGGTTCGAACCTCTGACCTCTTGTACATGAGCCTTGCTCTTCAACCACTAGAGCACCAGCTGCTCTCGTTACTATCCATGCAACTTCTTTTATTTATTCTATCATAAGCGATAGAATAACAACAAACTGTCGGTACACTCCACGTGCCACGACACGTCTCTTCCGTGATTTACGGAAAGCAAATCACTTTCGGCTAAAGCTGTCTGCCACAGCGTCTCGAGGTTCGGCCTGTCCCCTTACACGCTCAACACGCGCCAACAGCTTTTCCGGGTTTCGGGGCGACTTTAATCCAACGCGTAGAATGAATCACAGGAATCGTTCATCCAACGGTGGAGATCTGCTCACCTCGCTCTATAAATAGGTGCATTCTGGAGAAAAACTGTTCACTCCAAAAGAAAGAAATTTTCTTCCGAGCTCAAGTCTTTCTCTCTCAACTCTTCAGCCTTTCTCTTCTCAAATCCTTTCTTCATCAATTTCAATCCTTCTCTTCTGATCTTCTCTCCCATCTAGTTGATTCAATCCCATCTTTCCTCTGAACTTTCAGATCTTCAATATTTTCCTCCAAATCTTCAATCCTTCTTTCTCAGATCTTTTCTTCCATTTGAAGATTCGATCTCATCTTTCCTCTGAGAATCTCAGATCTCCAATCACCAGTTCAACAACTCCAATCCTTCTAACAAAATCTCCCTCAAACACTAAACCATGTATTCCTCGATTTCCACATCCTCTCACCCCATGACCCAAGAGCCACGAACTCTGCAACTAATGGAGCTCCAAACCCCGCAACAAATGGAACCACAACAACAGCAACCAACAGAGGAGGGAGGAAACACCCAAGCAGCTGGAAGTAGTGCCAACATGGATTTCTGGCGAAGCCGTACCAGGTGGATTCCTACTCCAGAACAAATAAGAATCCTCAAGGATCTTTACTATGTCAAGGGATTTAAGTGCCCAACTACAGAGCAGATTCACGAGATCTGTCTCCAGCTGAACCAGTATGGGTATGTTGAGGGTAAGAACATTTACTTTTGGTTCCAGAACGTCAGGGCTCGAGAGAAGCAGATGAATAGGTGTAATCAGGCTGCTCCAGTGCCCATGAGAACTAGTTCTCTTGGTACTGGTAGATCCATTGATCTCAATTTTGGGTCCACTGGTTCTACTGGTGCTGGTGGATCCATCGACATCAATTTTGGGCCAGCTGGTGGATCCATTGACATCAATTTTGGGTCCACTAGTTCTACTGATGATGGTAGATCCATTGATCTCAACTTTGGTTCCACCTATTCTACTGGTAATGAAGGATTTCTTGATTTAAATTCTGTTTCATATTCTTCCTCACACTTCAACACTAATACTAGTACAACTCTTTTGGCACAACAGGAGGACAAACATCCCTGCAACAACGAGGAGGAGATCACCAGGAGGTTCAAACTCTTCCTCTGTTCCCCGTGCACGGCGAGGACGTCTTTGGTAACCTGAAGGCTACTTCCGAGGAAGGTAGCGCTTTTGGTTACTATTCTGGTGGCTCAGGCGGTTACCACAGTGGCTCAAACGTTTCTCTTGAGCTCAGCCTCAACCCATCCGGAGCTGCTGACTAGGCTTAGTATAGCATAGTCCTCGCTTTTTTTTTTTTTTTTTTTTTTTTTTTTTTTTTGTAATATAAACTCAATAAGATGGTGTGCATGTTTTCTTTCCTGTTTGTTTAACCAACAACAACACCAAGGATCGAACCTTGGTCACCCAATACTGTTTTCAAAACCATAAACAACTCTACTGCACACATCTTTCATAATGATGCAATAAAAACAATCACTCAAAAAGAATCCAACAATCAATTAAGTCGCATCGAGGTCTAGCTAGTATCCTCTGAGTCAAACCAAACACAACAATTTCATCGATAGGATTAGGGATTTATAAAGCTAAACACATCCTGAGTTAGCTAGGAAAAACCCACGTTTTTAGAGTTACTCTTACAACTCTTATAGAATCTCGATAATTCCATCTATCAATTGTTTCAACAAAAACTCACCACAATTCAATCCCTAACATTTAGCGATTCAGAAATCAAATCAAACTCCATATCACATAGTAATTCACTTGAACCACTATGGATACCTAACAAAATCACTAAAATCAATATCCGAAATTGCGTTTAACTATAACACCTAAAATCAATCACCAAAGGCACACACTCTCATCCAACATCATTCACAAGAACTGATTCTAACTCTCCCAATTAATTACACCAAAATCAACTCCATTGCAAAACTTTAAGTGTCCCGCCTACTTAAACTTAAAACACACAACAACTTCAAATTCACTGCAGCCCATCTCCATACTACGATCCAAAACTTAAGAAAACTAGTTCACCACACAAAGGCCACAAAATTCAATTTCATTCACTTGAACAAAACTATATTCACAAGTCACGGTCAGGTCATCAACCCATGGTGTTCAAATGAATAAATTTCAAATCCAGTTTTCCTTGTGAATCGTAACGTATCGTTCCAAATTGATGCAAGTAACATCAACCACGTATATAAGACACATCTCGCGAACTCAATTCAAATTCAGAATCACCAAAACTACTACTAATTCCAATTCTACCAACAATCCTGATTCTGAAGGAATTATAGTACTCAACGACAACCCAAAACAATGGTCTCTCCTCTCTAACCATCGAGCACAAAATAAAATTCTTGTCTCGCACCTTAAACCCTGCTTAACAACTTACAAGCACAAGGAAGAAGTAACCGCAATAATTTCTTCCCTAACCTCAACCCTACTAACAAACTCCACAAGGACATCTCATTACAAAACAAGATATCTATTATTTGACATGTACATCTCATCCAAAAACATATGTACGTCCAACTTAAGAAGGCAACTTTCTATCCATTAATACTCGTATCCACACTAGGTACGTGCATAGGTCCACATCATGCCTTCAACCAAACACTTCAACATCCAAAAGAACCTCACTTCCATACAACAATCCTCGTTGACTTAACAGAGTTGAATCAAGAGGTTCCTATTCCTCAAGGATTGTAACTCGCGGCCACTGAACTTATTCCAATACGAACCTACAAGACAACTGTAAGGTTCTAAGTACAACCCCTTCGAATCTCCATCACCTAAGGAGTATAGTATGCTTGGCTAATACATGTATAACACTTAAAACACAGTATAAGTCAAATACAAATTCATATTAACCAAGTCAATACTATAGGGAATGTATTCACGTTCCCTAAACGACCTAGCGGCCTAAACAACTCCCAACACTCACGCATACCCAATGACTTAGCCAATACCAAAGAGCACACGATGGGGATCCGCTGCAGACGGGCCATCACTCGGAAGGTATTGACACATCACCAAATATGCACCTTACGCTCTGATACCAAACTGTCACGCCCCGGATTTTGAATGATAAATTCAAATCCGAAACCTGAATAATTACAATTACAAAAAACCAAATCTCGAAACTTCGAGTTCATTATTACAATTCACTCTCACAATATATTATAAAGCTCAAATGAGCATAACACACCTCACAACTTACAATTGTTGTAAAACTCTAACAATTGCTCTAACCGCACGATCACCGTCCTGGTTCTCCTGTCCTGTAGGATTACCCGCTACACAATTTGAATAGTGTACCGGGAGTTGCAACAACACAAAACCCGGTAAGCTTTTTACAGCCAGTATGAGTAAACAAGAAAGAACTGTTGATTTATTAGATTTCAAGACTACCACAAACCCACGTTACTTTCTCACTCTCATATATATATATAGACACTTATGAGTTACTCTCAATTTAGCTCATAAGATCACTCACTCTCATATATATATGTAGACACTTATGAGTTACTCTCAATTTAGCTCATAAGATCCCTCACTCTCATATATATATATAGACACTTATGAGTTACTCTCAAATTCGCTCATAAGATTTCCCAACATTTGGTAGACAGACTCATATATATATATAGACCCTTATGAGTTACTCTCAATTTCCCTCATAAGGTTACCATATATATATTGACACTTATGAGTTACTCTCAATTTCACTCATAAGGTCACTCCACATTTGGCAGACAGACTAGAGCTCTAACTGAACGTAACCACTCGTCCGGCCACAGACGTGATTACGATTTAATACTATTAATAACCACCAGCCCGGTACGAGAGCGTGATTCACTAATAGATGCCATGGTCACCTCGTGACCTAGTGATCTCCACAGATCACAACAATTTATTGTTTCTCAACAATAAAACTCAACACCTCTCACAATATATTGTTTCTCAACAATAAACTCAATACCTCTCACAATATATTGTTTCTCAACAATAAACTCAACACAACTCCAACAATACATATTATTTCACGTAATAATATATATACAGACATTCACACAGGAATGTCTAATACACCAACAATAGTTCATATGATTGCAAAATAAAGCAATTAAATATATTGGGTTCGTAATATGAACCACGTGAGGTTTACTCACCTCTAATCCAGCTGCGTCTTCTTAACAGCTCCATTAACAATCTCACGAATCGTCCGCCAAATAAATCCATCGATCACCTAATCCAATAATGATCTTAACTTAGCCAACAACTCAAAAGCACACATATACGGAAACCCACGGTCGGATTCTAATTTTAATGATGATCCAACGGTCAGATCGAAATCATACGATGATCCAACGGTCGGATCTGAATTTAATGATGATCCAACGGTCGGATCCTCACGGATCGCCTTTAGGATCATCCTCCAAAATTATCACGAAGACTCCGATCTTCTTGAATCACTCTAACAAACATCTCCATAAAATTATATGAAAATCCGACGGTCAGATTCTCACGAATCGCCTTCCGAATCACTATTTCTCAATTATACGAAGATCCAACGGTCGGATCTTCGCCCGTGACCTCACAAAGTCACCGGGACAGTCATACGATCAACATATCCAAAATTGAAGCAAAACCGATGGTCAGATCTTCACAGATCGTAAACCGAAGATAAACGTAAAAACGTTAAATAGTAACGTCAAAACGAAAATCCACTATTTATCAACTTTTTCTAACATGACCATGTTATATATCAAAACGCTCGTATGGATGCATAGATCATCACCTAGATAATGAAAACTCGAAATATGGTCTGATGCGCCGCCACAAGCGGTGGTCAGTGGGCGGTCAACGCGGCGGTCAACGCCGGTCAACCACCTCAGATGGCAAAGTGACCAACTACAAACTGGTTCAAAATGAAAGGGTGGTCGACTTTCATACCTGGAGCTAAGCCTGGTTCGGCCTAGATCGTCCTAGATCAAGCGTTGAAGTTGGATTAATCTCGTGCGTCTGATCAGATTCCAGATTGAATCAGGGACGTCGAAATCTTCAACTCGTGATCTTTCACTCCACACTCCAAATCGTCAAGCAAGGCCTATATGGGGATGATCAGGGGGAGGAGGAGATCACGAAAATGGGGACGATCGGCCCATGCAACGCCGGAAAAATGGTTTTCCGGCCGGGTCCGAATGTTGCTTCTGGGTGGCTTCGATCCAGTTTTTGGAGCAGCGGCGGAGCAAGGCGACACCAGAGGGAGGCTGTGCGTGCGACGGCGAGCTCGGGGAAGGCCGGGTCCGGGGCCAGAGGAGGCTGGAGGACCATCGTTTGGCCGGGTCGGGTCGGTCGGAACCCGAGGGTTCTGAAGGTCGAAGGAAGAGAGAGAACGGAGGTTCTGGGGGCTTTTCCGCAACAAGAATATTTTTTTGTCCTTAAATGAAAATAAAAATCAGAAATTTCCTATTTATAGAAAATTCCCAATTTTCAAAAATTCATAACTTATTCATAAGAACTCCAAATATTGCGTTCCACATGTCCACGAACTCGTATCGACGAGCTCAACAACTTTCATGAAGGAAGTTTTCCCAAATTTTGAACGTATAAAAAGTCAACTTTGTTGACCCCCTAAAAACGTTCGTTTTCGAAAATAAAATCGTTCGAACTAATTCCACAACTTCTCCAAGCTTCGTACTCGCTCCTACTATCGTGAAATCATTTCTAAAAATCCACGGAATTTAATTTGGATTTTCCGGGGTATTACACTTACAATTTGTTCTCTTGCATATACTTGAGTGTGAAGCTTTTAAGCATAGCCATTTCTGAGAGAAAAATTGAGAGTATGCCTTGTGAGTTTGGATTGGACTTGTTCGAAACATGCTATCATTCACTGTATAACTTAAGTTCTCCACATCTTACTTAGTCATATGAGCGTTACATGTTTATTAACCATGGAATTATCTATGCGATTTTGATTAAGTGTTTAACGTGAAAGCCATGAGTTTGGAGTCTCTGAGACAACAGTTAGGGGTAGTAGAGTCATTTACTTGCTTTTTGTCGAGTCTTTGTTTTGTTTTGTATTTCTGTTTTGCTAAGGGACTAGCAAAAGCTAAGTGTGGGGTATTTGATAGGAGCATAAAGTGCGACGATATTATTGAGTATATGCCCCATTTTAGACTTGTTTCTCCCTTAAGTTTCGTGTTTTGAGTCATCGAGTCAGTTTAAGAGTCTTGTACAGTGTTTGGCGTAAAATAGGCGCAAAATGGAAAATTTATGAAAAAAATCCTAACGGGATCAGGATTCCTTACCGTCGACGTTTTTGCGGTCTTTACATTAATTCCCTTTATTTTCTCTTAAAAAAATCTGATATTCTCCACCTTTTTGTAGGAAATTTAAGACGTTTGACCAAGCAATGAAGAAGGGAAATAAAGGAGAAAGACGTTTCAGCTGGAAAATAAATAAAGGAGAAAGACGTTTCAGCTGTTAAAAGACCCCATTATGAGAGGAGTTAAGGCCATAAAGGAGACGTTTTCAGTTGGAAAATTAAAGGAATTATGATGCAATCCCATCCGTCCAATGATGAAGGGTATGATCGACAAAAGCCAACCAATGCTCCCCTATAAATAGGCAACGTCCAGAACAGAATTTCTATCACTTCCTGGCCAAAAACTATTCCAAGACTCTGCCCAATTCACTCCTTAAACTTCCATCACCTACAAGACCGTGACCACCATCCATCCATCAATCTACGAAGTTCTTAGGCGCTGAGTCAAGGACGCTCCACCACCATAGCAGAGACGAGTTCATCACCTTGTTGCCAAGCCGCTGAGGAAAGCTTCAAAGTGTAACTATGACTCTACTCACAATTTTTGTTTCGGTTTTGTGTGTTCGGATTTGCGAGTTGTGTAATTGGAGACATGAAATTTTCAGAATATTTTTATTAATATTTTTGAGATTTTCAATTTATTATTGAGTTAATTTCGAGAATTCTTTTATGATGCATGTTACAATCTTGTGCCCTTTTATGTGTTTAGGTAATTTTCAGAGTTAGGTTCATAAGTTTGCATGCTAGAATCACGCTGAGTATTCTTGTGTGTTTGCTTAATTTGCCAAGGGTAATTGTTATTTGTTAAGGCGCTGAGTTAAACAAGTAGCAATTAGTTCTAAAAAGTGGTAAAAATCATGCTTTAATGATTAAACGATTCTGGAAATTACGTGTTAAATTCTATGAGTAATGGTTAATTTGCACGTGTGAGTTGATTCGAGGGTTAGATAATACTACTAGTTAAGAGAATTACGCTGAGTGTTTTCGAAAATTAGTAGTATTAGGCTTGGTAAGGACTTTTCCGATCCAAACCTACATTAGAACGAATCAGATAAATGGATTGATCCGCTGAGGCTTTTCATTTGGGCTCTTATCTAAGCGTTTAAGATGGGCACATTTTTGTAGCATGTTGAAATGGATTTTCTGTTTTTACACTTAGTAATTTCTGAGTGGTATTGGTCTAGGTTAGGGAAGTCGATCATTGTATATAGTTTTATTTGTTTTGTTTTTATTTTAAATAGATTAGGAACCAAATCTCAAAAACCCCATTTTATTCTTTTATTTGTTAATTGACCTTTTTGTGTAGGTGTACCCTACAATCCCCGGACTGAACGATCCCTGCTTATCCTATACTGACAACTACATTTTTGCAGGGTTAAATTGTGAGGCTATTTTAGCCGCATCATGGTTGACCGCTTTATTTGGCCCATTGCTGACATGTCTTTCTTCATGGATAATTTTTTCTCACAACTTGATCCTGACGTTCAATGAAAGCAAGATTTTTTTTTAAAAAAAAATCTTCCACCTTAAACAAGCAGCCTCTCTCATTCCTTATTTTTGTTTTCGTCTTTGTTTTCTGAAATCATACTAAATCCATACGTGTGTGCTATTAATTTGTTTACTCATTATATTAAGAGTTTTTCTATTGGAACCTCCAAATTTGCTCACTTGACCTCTATGCTTTTTACACCTCTTATCAAATTTTTAAATACTACATTTACTCACTAAACCTCATTAAACTTCCTCAAATAACCTCACTCATATAATTTGCAAACAAATTATTATCTTTAAAATAAAAAATTTAGTCATTTCAATGATTTAATCACTCTATAAATCTTAACTAAATATACATTTCTTAATCAAACTTGAGTTTCAAAAATTAATGTCTAATCAATAAGAAAATGCCATGAACTATTCTGTTTTTTTTTTCTATTTTAGTTGTCCAAAAAAAAATGAAGAAATCATTTGTTTTAATTCTAAAAAAAAATTTGTTTTTTAATGTTTATTTTTTTTTCTGTATTTTTTGTAACACATGATTAATTATTTAAATATATATATTTTTTTAACTGCTATTTTTTTTTTTTTTTACAAATATAATGGATTGACTTAGATTTAGATCATAAATCATAAGAGAATTTATTTTGTTTTCCCTCACCAATATGCGTTCAACATATATATCATACATTTTTATGTCACATGATCTTAATCATATTTTTAATTCTTATTAAATATATATGAATGTTTTAATGAGTATGTAGTGAAATTGGAAAATGAAAATAGATAAGGAAAATAATAAGAAATACAATATAATATTATTGAATTAGAAAGTCTACATAAAATAAATATAATATTTTTTGGTATAATTATTATCCTTAATTGTCATTTTATAGTAGGTTATATATGTCGTTTAATAATTCATAATAGAGTGAGGTCAAGTGAGCAGATTTGGAGGTCCAAATAGAAACTCTCTTATATTAACGTTGACTACCTTTGCAGGCCAACAAGGTGGAAGAAAATAAAGATGGAAATAGGACATTTGGATGTGATTATTGTGAAGTATAAATTTTTTTTCCCATTATATTTGTAATTAGTCTCTTTCGCATTGTTTTAGCCTTGATCAATATTATCAGTCCATTTGTTACTACTTTATGTCTATCTACAATGTAAACATAAATAAACTCAGTATTTTATTATAATTTTATTTCCTTGGAGACTTCTAAATTAATAAAAAGAAATATTTAAAAACCTTATGTGAGTCATTAGAAATTAATAGAAGTACATTTTAAAATTTTTTTGGTGTTCATGGTAGGGTTTGGCGAACCCCGAAATTTAGAAGGATTGCTCTTTATTTCTGAACATGTAAAAAAAAAAAAAATTGGGTTGTTTGCTTCTTTATTGAAAAAAAGAAAGAAAAGGAAATGTCTTAAATTAAACAAATGTTAATTAACAATATTTCTAGGATGCGTGTTGGGTAGATATGTGGAATCAAATGGTTGTTATGGTTGGCTGTAAAAAAAATATAATTACAGTCAATCACTTTGACAGTAAAACCATTACTAAAGAAAATTACAAAGTTAAATATTGTTACTTTTTCACACAGATGCAAGTCATGCAAGTAGCAACCCACCTGCAAAACCCTTGTGGACCTAGGCTTCTTCTTAAAGTTTTAAAAATGCTTTGCAGGTTTCCGGTTTAATTGAATAAGTGGCTAAGATTATGCCACAAGTACTGCACAACAATTGACGGTTACAGGAGATGCTGATGTGCCAGAGCAACCCATGCTCGGAGCATGTTAGAATTTTCGTTATTACTTGACGTTCTTCCGCAATACCAAGGACAAAAGGCAATGAAGCTAGCAGCCAAGTCGTTTGTGTTCAGAATACAAAGGAGGCCGTCCCTTTATATTAAAAGGCTAGGGTTTCTCACTTCATTAATTTCCTAATTGAGACTAGGAAAATATGGCAGAAATCTTAAATTTTCTGCTATATATGGCAATAATATATTGATTGCAGAAAATTTACAAAAATTTTATTCGGAAAAATCAAGGATTTATTCTGTAAATATTTAACAAAAAAAAAAAAACTCTTATATTATGGGCTTTGTCACTTGCCCATTTGGAGTCATTACCATATTTGCAGAATTAAATCTTGATTGCAAGAGAATCTCTAAATTAAATCAAGATGCCAAAGGAATCTCTACAACTTCGAAGTTCTAGAAGTTGGCTACAGCGAAGCAAAGTGCCGCGTCAAGTTATGAAAAAAAAAAAAAAAAAAAAAGAAGTCAAAATTCAAACTTCAAGTCACACATCCAACACGTGACAACATGTTTACGACGCACCTTGAAGTGAGGGCATTTGTAGACACTAAAAATTTAATGAAAATAACATTTATTAAATAATTCGGTCAACACTTGAAATTATGACCAAACAAATTTAGTCGGCATGTGGGTCCCACAAAATGTGCACGTGACTTATGAGTAAGCAAAACCAGGCGGCCTCAGGGAATGACACGTGGCGGCATACAAAAAGTCCGACGGCAATAAATAAATTTGTTCCGACTTAATCAGCTGATATTAAAGCGGATCAATCAAATTAAATCAATTGATTTCGAGTCAAATCAAGTATTAAATTTCGTCTGCTGATTAGATGTCAATTTATTTAAATTGATAATCAAGATGAAAATCAGTCATCAAGTTAATTGGCTAATTCCTTAATAGTCGTGATTAAATCAGTTAATTAAAGCTGATTGATTTGATTATGCTATTAATGAAATACAATTGAAATCAGCCATCAAGTTAATTGACTAATTCCTTAATAATTGTGATTAAATCAGTTAATTAGGGCTGATTGATTTGATTATGTTATTGAGGAAAATACAATTAATTACGTGTCATCAAGGCATTCCAAATTGAGAGAGATGCCGACACTATAAATACCCCTTCTCAAATCAAGAGAAAGACTTCAGCCAAAAAAGAGAAGAAAATACTCTCAAAATTTCTGAAGTCTCCCAAGCTCGTGTGAAGAACCCTCAAGCTGCCAAATAGCCGGTTCCTCACCAACCTCAAGTCAAAAACATTCGTCACGTGTCAACTCTCGTGATCATCGTACCACTCAAGATCAAGCGTCAAGCCCTTGAGTGAAATTCATCGTCGGAGATAGAATCAGAGGATTTTCAAAGATTGTAACCCGCACTTAAATTAATAAAATTATTATTTTTGTACACGTGTCTGCATTCTATTTGTTTTCAGATTCTCGTGTTTACACCTTGACTTCTTGGTTAATAGCAACTTGTTCTATATAGTTTAGGATATATATGCTCCACAATCAAACTACGAAAAATGATAAAGAAATGTAAGTAAATGTAAGCATTTGGTTAAACCTACTAACATTAGTAAGGTAGGTGAAATAAAATCTTACAGAAATATTGGTGCAAGCACATTACATATAGTAGTAAATACATATTGCATCAAATATACACAACATTATGAAGCAAATACACATTGCATTTCATGTAAGTAGTAACTTTCGTTAAAGCTACATGACATGCAGTAGCTCCGATACTAATATCAAAGCAGATGAATAATTTATAGTTTTACTAAACCAACTATTCTATTTTGTGATCATTTTGCTACTTTGATTCATCCTAACTCCACTCATTTGAGAAAATATATAGCAACAATTAAATCATACATCATAAATCAACAATTTCTATCAGAACAAATAAGCACATCTGACAGTATAAAACTACTAACCCTCAATAAGCTCAGTGAAAACCAAGAACTCTATCAATTTTCATCTCAGAGTATAAAGCTATTGACTCTCAATAAGTTCAATAAAAAATGAGTATTCCATCAATTTCTATAAGAAGAAACAAGCACATCTCAAAGGATAAAGCTACTGACCCTCAATAAGCTTAGTAAAAAATGAGAACTCCATCAATTTTCATCATAACAAATAAGCACTTCTTAAAGGATACAGCTATTGACCCTCAATAAGCATAGTAAAAAACAAGAACAAGAAGTCCATCAATTTCCATAAAAGGATAAAGCTATTGACCCTCATTAACCTCAGTAAAAAAAGGCAGTCCATCAATTTCTAGAAGAACAAACAAGAATATATATATATATATATATATATATATATATATATATATATATATATATATCAAAGAACAAACAAAAATTGTATAATTGCAAGAAACACATAAAACCTTTACTAAGAAAAATCGCAGAAAAATGATGAAAAACAAAATACCAATCTGAGTCGAATATCTTATGCAATCATGAAGTTAAAGCTATTGATCCTCAAAATTAAATATAGACATGAGGTTGTAATACACATAGAGTTACACATACAAATGAAATCAACTAAAGCTACCGACCCTCAGAAATAAACATAATAATGAGCTTGCAATAAACATAAGGTTAATGAAATCATTAAGCTAAAGCTACTGATCCTTTGAAACTAAAGCTACAATCTTTAGAGGGTCCATGTAATCCTAGATTGCACATATTGCAACATTTTAATGATGGTGACTCTCAATAAGCTCATAAAATTTATTCTTTTACTATTCTTAAACATAGAACTCATCAATTTTCATCATGACAAACAAATCTCATAAACTAAAGCTAATGACCCTCAGATACTAAAGCTATTGATCTCAAATAATGCTGACCTTCTTGCTCGATGATGGATTTGTAGACTGGGAGCAATCCCTAGCTACATCGCCTTGCTCGACGGTAGATTTGTAGGTCGGGATCAAACCCTAACTTCGCTGCCATACTCGACATAAAATTTGCAGATCGGGAGCAATCTCTAGCTTCACCGCCTTACTCAACGGTAGATTTGTAGGTTTGACAAACCCTAACTTCGCTGCCTTACTTGACGGAAAATTTACGGATCGAGAGCAATTTCTAGTTTCGCCGCCTTGCACAACGATGGATTTGTATGCCGGGACCAAACCCTAGCTTCGCTACTTTGCTTCAATGCTAACTTCGCCTTCTTGCTTTGCTGCCTAGTTTCGCCGAAATGGAAGAGAGGCTTTTGATTTGGGAGAAATAGATTTGACGAGTTTGATTTCGGGAGAAATTTGAAGTGAAGGTTGTGGCAATTGTTGTAATTAATTAGAACTTGAAGAGCCCTTTCATTTTTTGCAAACCGGCCGTTACTCTTAAAGTTGACTGCATGGGCTGCAAGTTATGAATCTTGCGCATGTGAAGAAACATTAGCCCATTGTAGCTAGTGGTAATTTCCTCAAAATTTTATAGGGTTTTTCTAAATGTACCCAACAAATATCTATTTAGACCCAACATATTATTTACACCCAGCAAAACATATATTTCTAGTTGCACCCAGCAACTTTTCCAATACCCTTACTTTTAATTAAACTCGGCAAAACTCACACACAGCAAAACCCCGATTATCTCCCTTGGTTGAGTGCATCCAGAATCCCAGATTCCAAGCGTTCTTCTGGAGAGTGGCTTGAAGGTCAAGGAATACAAATTGCTCTGAAAGAACTTCAGTGATACTGGTTGGTTTGGCTTTGGTATCCAGGAGCACATCGATCTGGGAATCAAGTACGAGGCCTTCTACTGGTGTTTATAGAATGGATTTCTATGTTGTTTGGAGTGCCTGGGTTATCGTGTGGGTCGTCGTTGTGATTCAAGTCTTGTGTTGTGATCCAACACAAGGTAATGAAGGAGGATATAATCCTTAACAAGTCCTATTAAATTTCTTAAGACTATTAGGAATATTGCATAATAGTATGATTAGTCTTCATGTGACTTGAGTTCCTCAATTTTTTACAGTCCCGTCAAAGCTTGAATCAATGTGTGGTGAACCATAGTCTCTTAATTTGTGTCGGCATGTACTTCTTTAAGGTTTTCATAGTTACTATGTATGATTGGTTTACTGTTCTGGAATTTTGATTTGCTTGGTACATGTAATTTGTTTGGGTGGGTATTTCTGGAATATTTACTGGGTTCAATTAAATATTTTGAGTATAAATAAATTGCTGGGTATACATAGAAATTTGCTAGGTACATTTAGAAAGACTCATTTTATACCATGTGAGGCTTCTAACTAGAGACTTACTGTTTGACTCTGTAACCTCTAGTTGCCTTAGGGAGATAAGGACTTCCATATTCAATTTAAGTCTTTAGAAAATTACACATAAGTGTTATTTTGAAACATTAATTAGCTATAAGGTCACCTGCTTTTTCTTATACACATAAGGCCACTTGCATCTATAAATTATTTCATCCTGACAATTTTGCCCTTTTACCTAACAAAACCAAAACCTTACATCACAAATCACAGATCACAGATCTCTCTCTTGCGACCTCCTTGCTCTTCTCCGGCGGTGAAGACCGGTAACGCCGATTTGGACGAGGCGGTAGGCTAGGCTTCTCTCTCTCTCCTCCCCAATTCTCTACTGCTCCAATTAGAGCACCACCGCCTTCATGTCTTGGTCTCCGCCTCTGATTCTGGCTACCACCAGCACGGTGCTATCAGACCTTGCACTGTCGTCGGTCACCTTTAATTTTCAATTCAGCTTCTATTTTCACCGAAGCCCTCTCTAATTTCAATGAGAAAGCTCCATCGATGTTGGAGTCTCTGATGGGAGCCAATACCTTCGATAACGGCGCCGCTTCTCCACCATCATAATCAATGCTGGAGCTAGGTCGCCACTCAATTTCGAACCCAGGTAACATGATGCTTGCTTCTGCAAACGAAATCATATTAGAATTTAGGGATCTACATTATCGGATTTGTTTGCTTTGTTATTTTGGGAAATCGTGAATAACATGTTCATGCATTATTGCATGAGATTTGGTGTGTTTACTCGAGTGGTAGTGATATTTTGTGTGCGGCATTACTTCGAACACTTGGTGTGCAGTTTAATACAACTTGTTTGTAAGCAAATTTCTGTAAATTCTCTGTTCTATTTTTTGTTGTTATAAATCAAGTTCACAGTAGAAATAAGCCATAATTGATTAGACTACAAATATGTACAGTGAACATTCAAACTTGCTTGAACCAAAATCATGATAATGCATTTTGCTCTTTTGAAAAAAAAAAATCTCGCGCAATTATTACTGTGGGTCATGTTATATTACGTTTTTGGAACTGACAATGAGACTGATATGGATACTGGTTTCGATCCTAATAATCTAGATTTTGTTGTTGACCCTCGTGTTTTGGGTTCATCTGATTGTAGCAAGTAGACCATCCTAGATATGGCATGGCACATCTAGTGGAAGAGATGCAATGGCCTCTTGTGCATTTTAATGCAGGCTGTGACTCGTGAGGCGATGTTTAATCGTCTGACAGATTCTAGCTTTAAAGTTGATGTAATTATTCTCTATAGGGTCTTTTCCCGTATACCCAAAAAGCTCCTGTATTTTTCCCAACTGCCCAAAACTTTTGTATTTCACTATTGCTGATAGAAAAAGACTAATAAGATGGTTTCTTTTGAAAAAATGTCTTCTGTATCCTATGTTGACCCGTGATTTTAACAATATTGTTCGACCCAAAAAAAACTTTGCCCTAGACGACAAAAATTCAAACAAAACTAGCCTTCAACATGCCCAAGTTTTTCACCTAACGACTACTTTAACAGGCGGAATCACTGCTGCTTGGTCTAATTTTTGGTTCTAAGACTGATTTTTTTCCAGATGAACAATACTATTAAGACTTTGGATTTCTATAGGATGCATGCATTTAGAAACATGATTGACAACGATGATTATGACAACAACATCTATAATTATGAAAATATAATGCTGACTTATATTAGTTGAAAAAGTGGGTGAGCAACCATCTGAATTCATTTATTCAAATATACATACATGCTGAACATTCAGAGCCTCATTCTCAGGTAAACAGCAAAAGGCTGTTTAGCTATCCATAAGAATGGGAACAAGTACTTACTTGTACTGAGAGCACACTACTTCACACTTAGACAAGAAGGGAAGCACACTGCTACACTATTATTTGAGAGAAGACTTCTTCTGCTCAAGTTCCTAATTCTGTTTTTTTGAATTTAGAACTGATATGGAAATTTTCGAATATCGGACTGATGTCTTCCGTTTCGAATGCCTTACAAATGAAATTAAAGCTCTTTATATAGAGAGCGGAACTCAAACTAGAATTCAAAACATAACAATGTACAGAACAACTCCGTGACTTTTCAGCTTTCTGAGTGCTCCTGATGATGGAGGTCGGATGGAGAAAGCAGAAAAGGATTGGGTGAAGTGTCTCTTTCTTCTTTTGAAAAAGCAAAAGTAGCTTTAGAAAAAGTCTAAAGTTCTACAGTTGCAAATTTGGAGCTTTATTCTTCTCCTGTAGCCTCACATGTTCTCGTCTGTTTCAGAATTGTGGCCAAAGACAAAGGAGTTGTTGTCTGTCTGGGCCAAGCGAGTGGTTGTGGCATTGTCTTCGACATCTGTATCAACGTACATCTTGTAGTGGTTGTCATTTTCAAGCTTTTCCACCCACTGCATGCATGCCATTGTCGAGTCTATCTCTTTTCTGGTGAGCGATAGAAATAGATCACTGCTGACTACTTCAGGATGATCATAGGCAGTAATAATAGTTTTTTCTCCTGCTGCCAGGAAGGTATTGCTGATGTCTTCAGAGATGATCTTTTTAATGTACTCTAGGGCCATGGCCTTCATCCATGGGATGCTTGAGTTTGGCTGACCATTGTACCCCACGCAGGCAGGTTGTAGATATTTTCTTTGAATGATTCTCACATAATGATATGGAGAAATATATTCAACCTCACCGTTTGCCTTTCGGATCCATTCTGGGGGAGTGGATCTAAACTTTAGTCGAAGTGTGCTGTCAGCAGTTCTGACATTCTTGACAGTATTGACGATGATGGGCGGCAAACCTTTTAGATCATCATTTGTTTTAGTCCACAGATTATGGACAAAACCATTTTCAACAAGCCAAAGCTTGTGTTCTTGGGGATGTTCACTCCGAACATTTACCAGGTATCTCCCAACATATGGTCCAGCTATGATGAAGAGGGTTGGAGGAACTAGGTCTTCTGAATTATGTCTTCCTATCAGATTGTGGAAGTCATGCCAATCTGTTTCAGTGAGTGCCATGATAGGGATCCTAGCACTTTCTGGATTTTCAAGGAAGTTAATTTTTTCTTTCTTGACAGCACTCTGCTGTAGTTCTTCGAACTGTGGCCTGCCATTTTCATAGAGTTCTTCAGCTAAAGCGAAAAGAGCTGGGAACATTAGACCACTGCTTCTTTCTTGGAAGGCAAATAGAAGATTGTCCAGAATTGCCTTCTGGTGGTAGGAGAGTCTCCTGCCAGTTCTAAACACAGGAGTATCAAAAGTTCGAAGTTCATAATTAAAAACATTAATTACTCCAGTTGGAGTAGGTTTGCTTTTTGGCAAAGCAACAGCCGTCAACGGTCTTGATGAGCCTTTACCGTCTGCCGTTTGAGACGGGCTAGCCAATCCTTTACCCTGGGATTGATCAGTTATGGCTGGTCTTTTTGGACCTAGCAGGAATTTTTTGAGGACTTCTTCTCTGGGATCCTCGATATCTTCATGTTCTTTTCCAAGTCTTCTGCTTCTGGGATTGCGACCTTTGTCGTCATCTCTTTTGTTGAACATGGCTAATTCTCTTGTCAAGACGTCTGGAAGATAGTTCTTGTTTCCTGGAATTAATTCAACAACATAATCGTATTGGTTAAGAAATAATTGCCAATTAGCTAATCTTCCTCTATCAGCAGCTTTATCAAGTTTGAAATTTTTGAAATTCTTTACTCTGGCACAATCGGTGCGAACAGTAAAGGGTTTTCCAAGAAAAGCTGGAGAATTTAAAATCGTTTTCTTTACAGCCAAAATTTCTTTTTCCCCTGTGGGATAATTCAGTTCTGCAGGGCTGAACTTGCCACTACAAAATTTACAGATTTTTTCAATGTTAGTTCCAGGCGTTTTTGCCAGGACAACACCGGACCAGTAATTATCACTCGCATCTGTTTGGAGGATAATTTCATCATTCTCTTCTGGTTGTTGAAGAGGAGGGAGGTTTTTGCAGAGATTCTTTATCTGCTTCACAGTTTTTTCATCATCTTCTGTGAAGTTCCATTTTCTTTTGGAACTTGTCTTTGGGGATAACATTGCTGTTAACCCTGAGATCTTGGGGATGAAATCTCTCCCATAATTTATGACACCAAGGAATCTCTCTAGACTCTTAGCATCAGGAATTCTATCTGGGAACTTCCAGATTTTCTCAAGGATATGAGGTTGGAGTTTTATCACTCCATTTTTGATATTTATACCTAGGAAATCGACTTCATCAAGGATAAAGAAGATTTTCTTTTCACCTAGGATAATTCCATGCTGAACTATCAGCTTTACAACCTCATGGAGGTGTTTCATATGTTCTTCTCTGTTTTTGGAGAAGACCAGAATGTCATCTATGTAGACGACGCAAAACTCCGCAACGTGCTTGAAGATATTATCCATTTTTCTCTGGAATATTGAGGGAGCTTGCTTTAAACCAAAAGGCATTACTAACCATTCGTAATGTCCTTGTGGTGTTCCAAATGCAGTGAGAGGTACACTCTCAGGATGCATTTTGACTTGCCAAAATCCTGACTTTGCATCAAATTTTGAAAAGACTTTAGCTCCTCTGA
Source organism: Rosa rugosa (assembly GCF_958449725.1). NCBI lineage: Eukaryota > Viridiplantae > Streptophyta > Magnoliopsida > Rosales > Rosaceae > Rosa > Rosa rugosa. The sequence goes on from NC_084823.1 coordinate 19,748,861, forward strand.
TCTGGTTGATCAATACTCTTACTTGAGCAATTTGATAGCCGTCTTTGACAGTCTTCTTATTGACATCTCGATAGTCAATAACCATTCTAGCTTTTCCTCGAAGGGTTTCTGCATGATTTCTCACGTAGAATGCTGGAGCATGATGAGGGCTAGTGGAAGGTTGAATTAATCTCTTGTTCAGGAGATCTTCAATATCTTTTCTGAATTCTTTTTGGTCTTCCTCTTTGTACTGAGGAATGGCTTTGACATGACAGATAACATTCATGTCATGTAATCTTAATTCACAGACCACTGGGTCTTTTTCCCAAAACTTCTGAGGATCTACATCGATGTTTTGTTCTAGTAGCTTCTTGATTTTTTCAAGTGTGGGAATTTTTTGAGACTCAAGCTTATTCTGAAAGTGTTTGAGGTTATGCTCATGGATGAAACTAGCTTCTTCTTCTTCACTAGTTTCTGCTTCTTCTTCTTCTTCAGAAGATTCTTCAACAAGTAATTCTTCTTGTTGTTTGATTTGGAGTATGGGTTCAAATTTGGGTTTGTAGGGGGTAAGATCACCACTATTCTGTTGCGATCTCTGATATTGGGTAGTAAAGTTTGGACCTACAATACTTTTGGCTTGAAGAAGCCTATCAGCCCAGAACACCCGTTCTCCTTTTCTGAAGCCTATTGCTTCTTCATCCTGAATAAATCTCTGTTGGAGAATGAAATCATTACCCAACAAGAAATCTGCGCCTTGACCTTCAGATTGCCAGACGTTATGGATGGTGAATGTTCCTCCACCAATGGTGATGTGAACATTTTTTGCTACTTTATTCATGGTGAGATGGCTTCCGTCAAAAGTAACACCAGTAGCTGTTTTCTTTTCTTCTTTCCAGAGTTTTTCTGGAATTGTGAATCTCTTTGCAACTGTAAATCCTGATCCATTATCTACAAAGGCATGTAGATGATATTTTTTATGATCAGGGAATTTTAGTCCAATCTCTATGTAGTTGCTGTATCTACTCGTAGAGACGACTTTTGATTGCTGAAGCTCATTTTCTTGAGCTGCTTGTTCCTTTGGAATGAAAGGTTTACATTCTTCTGGAATAATTTCTGGTGGTTTAACCAGTTCTTCATTTTCTGGTATTTCAACCAGTTCAAAGTTGTCATCGATTTTTTCTTCGATGATGTCTTCCTTTTTCGAGGAAGATGGTTCCATGGTTTCCTGGAACAAAGTTTCTACTTCTTTCTCTTTTTGTTCAGAGAAATATTCTTCATATTCTGGTTCAACCAGTTGGCTGACAAGACCATTCTTGGTTTTTCTTCTTGCTTCAGCTATGAAGCATTCTCTGTGATAAGTCTTTTTTGACTCTTCACAAAACATAGGGAGACCATTCTTTTCGTGACATAAGCAGTAGTCACAAACGAATGTACCAGGGTTCACCTGATAAGAAGACATTAACGATTCTGTCTTACTTTCTTCCCAGTTTTTGATTTTCAAAACATTCATTTGTCTGGATTCGAAGTACTCTACTTCAGAATCTGTCTCAGACTCAGATGAATCTTCTTCTTCGGACCAGGCAGAGTAAACTGACCTGTCGTCTTCTTCATCATCAGAATAGGCTATTTCGTAGCCTTTCATATTTGCTGATTCTACTATATGCTCATATTCTTCAAAGAGAGCCTTAGTAGAAGATCTTTTACCCTTTTCCGGGCATTCATTGGTATAGTGCCCTTCAGCTTTACATAACCAACATCTGCAAGCTTTCTTGCTTGGTTGTTTATGTTGATGAGTATTCTTCTTTTTCTTGAAGAATTTCTTTTTTGGATCTTCATCCTGTTGTTTCTTGTAATTGGAACTTTTCTTGAATTTCCAATTCTTTCTTTGATTACTCTTTTTGAATTTTTTAGAGTAATATTTTCCTTTCTTCTTTCTGTGGAACTTGGCTTCATGGCATCCCCAGTTGGTTGGCATATCCAGTATTCCGTAACAGAAATTTTCAACTCCTTTGAGTTGTTTCTTGGCCATCTTAGCTCTAAGATTGGCTTTGCATTGTTCTTTCAATAGTTGCCGGATTCTGTTGGCAATTCCTCCAACTGAAAATCTTTCAATTGGTTTTTCTGCTATGCTTTCTCGCACAGCTGTTCTCCATGGTTCAGGGAGTTTCCTGTGCAACAGGTTGACTAGATCAGTATTTTCTAGTTCACCAATTGTACAGTAATATTCTTGAAATTCATTCAAGTATTCTTCAAAATATCTCATGTCACAAATTTTGAGAGCATAGATATTTGATTTGGCCGTTTCTCTAGCCTTTTCACTCATATTTGCAAGATCTCCACAGAACTGATCATACAGTGGTGCTGCAAAATCATACGGAGATTTTGAAGTTTTGATCTCTTCCAGCCATTCTTTTCCTCTGGCTGTTTCTTTGAAAGAATAGTAGTACTTCTTGGCTACTCCTGTGAGGGTAGTTTCAAAGTACATCTGAAGATCAGGAGCTTCAAATTTTCCAAGAGTTAGAGCAGATGCCATCATCAGGCTGTCTACCCATTGATCAAGAGTTTTTCTCTTGTCTAGAGCTTTATCTAAATCGAGCCAGGTACCATAGTTGGAAATAGGTACTCTGGGTATCTTGTCCTCTGGGACAAATCTTTGAGAATTTCTTTCTCCATTTCTGCCCGTAGGGGCCTTCTGTATAGGGAGTTTCACTTTTCCCTTTTCTCTAGTGATGAAAGTTTTGGAGCTATCTCCGTCTTCCATTTCAACATCTTGGTAGGGAAGGAGTTTTCTTTCCTTTCCTGGATTGAAGTTTTTCATTTCTTCGATTAGTTTTTCTAATCTTTCAGGATTTTCTCAAAATTCTGCTTCTTCATAGAGATCATAGAGCTTTTGTGCTCTAAACATATTAACTGGTCTGCTTAGATCAGCTTCCAATTCTTCTTCAGTGATGGAGATGGACTCTGATGGTTCTTCAGAGCTTTTTGTGCCACTGACACTAGCTTCTCTAGTGCTGTAACTTCTTCTGAGAAGATTTTTGTTTATCCTGATATTCTCAGGACAGACATCACTTTTTCTGTGATTGTCAAAATTTAGACTGATTTCTCCAGTCTTTCTACTTTCGTAAATTTTAGCTTTTGCACTTTCTGCTGGTAGCTTCGGACCAGATAACTTCCATTCAATAGGAAAAGTTACTTCATTCCAAGTAACCTTGTGGATCTGCTGTGAATGGTTCTTCTGACTGGTGAGGAATCCAGTAGTAAGACCAGGGATGTTTGATATCCTTGTCTTTGGTTCTACTATAGTACTCATCAGTTTATAGTATATTCTGTATACTATTGCCAATTCTTGCATATCATTTTTCATGGATATGCCATCTGTCTTGACTCTCAGTCTTAGACAGTGAGCTGCATCTTTCAAGCTGGTTGAGAAGTTGGGGAAGCAGTTGAAATATGCCACTTGGTTGCACAAAGATGCTTCAAGGGTTCCCAACAGACTGGCTTGAAAATCTGTTAGTCTGTTGTCTTGTAAGACACACAGGACTGAACAGTTTATGCCTTCACGAGCTAGAAGCTTTATGCCTACTTGGACTGCTCCAATATGCATAAATTGATAATTTTTTGATCTGGCTCTGGCGACTTCAGCTGGAGTGATCATCAGTAGATCTGTTTCTCCTGTTGTAGAGGGGGTTGTAAATTCCAGTAATTTGAAATGATGGCTATCCATCAGGTCAAATGTTCCCCTTTTGTATATTTGCTTGAAATCTAGCTTTGGAATTGAGGCGTTTTTTACCTCATGCTTGATTTCATTGTATTCAAATTCTTCAGCATTTAGGAGTTGTACTCCTTTCTTTTTTCCGAAGATGCTCATCATATTGACATCTCGAGTTTCTTTCGGCTTTTCATACCGAATACTAGTAGAACTAGTTGAGGGATCCAGAAAAATCATGTTTGGAACAGGATTCTTTTCTGGTCTTTCTAATGGTTTAAATCCATTAGCCTTCTTTGGTTTTACTGTAGGCACTTTCTTGTCCTTCAGTATATTTTTCATAGAATCCAGCGTTTTTTGCTGTTCATTGATTTTTCTGCTAACACTTGTTAGCTTTTCTTCTTCCGTTTTTGGAAGATCTTTGATATAATCCAGTTTGTTTTCCAATTTTTCCAATTGGTGGATTATAACAGGAATTTTTTCTAGATGTTCTTGATATCTAGAAATCTCTTTCTGCAGGATCTGATATTTTTCATCAGAAGATTTTAATAGAGAATTCAGTCTCTCTATTATTAAATCAGACATTGTCCCCATAGGGGATTCCCCTGCTGAGCTATTTTACAAGCTCTGATACCAGTGATTTGCGGATCTAACCAATGCTCAAATAATCAAGAGGTTTTTGTTCCTCTTCTAGAACATATAAAAGATTATCAATATCTTGTTCTAGTTTATAAATTCTTGTCTGAAGTCTATAGAGGATATCCCAATAATTGGGAGTTTCCCTAGGAAGACGTTCTCTATAGTCTTTCAATTTTCTCAGTTTTTCTCTCTCCTGATTCAATTCCTTGCTAGTGTTTTTGCAGATAGCATTTAACTCAAGTCTGTCAACTATCGAAATTCTGGATAATAAAGTGCACTGTTTACCTTTGAAATAGAGGATGATTGCAACATCTGTATATATATTTAAACGAATAAAACTCTGATGGGCCCACCACGTTTCAAAACAAAATTAAATATGCAGACTCTAAGGCAGACAAACAACAACTGAAAAGGAAAGCAACAAGGGGTACTGATGGTAGAGAAATTGACAAGACGGGTAGGTAGGAATAGAAAGGGGAAAGACTTGTGTAGAGAGGAAGAAAAATCATACAGTGGGGTGTATGAGAAGTATTCTCAGGATTATGGGGTGTATAAGCATTAACCCTTCTCTATACTCCCTATACTTATAGGCTTTCATCGTTTCAGTCCCTGACCTTCGAATTTCATCTAAAAAGTCCCTGAACTCTCAGTTTCCTCCCAATTGGTCCCTACCGTCAAAATTTTCTGTTAAAGTTGCCGAAAATGTCTATTATGCCCTCACTTACTTTTTTTTTTTAATTTATTTTTTCTCTGTTTTATTTCTTTTTTTTCATTTCATCTCTTGAACGTCTGTGGATTGGAACAATCTTGATGAGGAGATGAACAGAATGAGGCGAAAGAGCCGGAAGAAAAAGAGGTAAAAAGAAAAAAAAATAAAAAAATAAAAAAAGAGAGGAAGAGAAATATATATATATTTTAAAGTAAATAAGGGTATACTAGACTTTTTAGGGAAAGATAACGGAGTTTTTGACGGATGTTTGACGGTAGGGACCAATTGGGAGGAAATTGGGAGTTCAGAGACTTTTTAGGTGAAATTCAAAGGTCAGGGACTGAAACGATGAAACCCTATAAGTATAGGGAGTAAGCAGTATTTAAACCCTATTCTCTATTTTGATTTTCTTCTATAGATAATTCTTTCATATCTTTTTTGTTTTTGATAAAGTCTGTACTTACATGAGCATTTGCCTAAGCATAATTAGCTACAATGAGCCACGCTCATACTGCCGCCAGCGCCACCAACAACTATCAAGGGTGTGACCTACGGAAACACCGCCAAATAGGCTATCACCTGAGCTCCGGCTCAGCCCGAGATCACCACTGACGCGCCGCGCCAAGATTATCTCGCTGAAGCATAAGAAGTTGGGAATTGAAGCACATCAGTCCCACATCAAAAACAAGGAAGAGATCAGTCTCTCCCTCACCTATAAAAGGTCCACTTCTCTCTCCTCATTAACTACACATTTATTATTTACCGAACGTTATTTTGTCAACACAAATATATTGACTGACTTAGGCATCAGAGTATAGAAGACCGCCAACCGCGGTCTCCCTATGACGCCCTTTGTATTTTATTTGACAGGTAGCGATAGTGCTACAACCTCCTCAGTAGCGGTCCAGGCTTGTACCAGCGTTAACAAGATTTGGCTACCACTGAATCTCAGACATTAACATTGGAACTGTCTGTGGGAATCCTTGAGCAAAAAGTCATCCCACCATAATCCACCATGAGTAACGGTAGCGGGGAAGTCGCCGATTAGCAAGCAGACCAGTCCGCCAACCCCCAACCCACTAACCCGCGGTTGCCGTCAACCGCGCACTTCAATACTCCGTTCAACCCCGACATTGAACCCCAAAACACCCCTCTAGTTCCACAGACCCAGTCAGCGGTGGAAAATCTGCCTGGCAGTAGCTGCCAGCCGCCAGGACAAGACCTTGCCGCTAAACTAGAATTGGCAATGGAGGATCTTCACAAGGCAAACAGAGAGCGAGAGCAAGAGAGAAGGGAAAAGGTGGAAGCCCAGAAGCAAGTGGTCACACTGATATCCAAATTTGACGACCTGAAAAAGGAGCTGGAGTTAAACGCTAACCCAGCACAGAGCGAGAACTCGCAGAGCGCGAGACTTAGCCTAAACACTGGGATAAGGATAAGGTCGACGCCAATAGTACAACTGGGCGTTCCCCTAAATTCGTCCGAGCTAGCAGGATTGGGTCCTCCACCACGACCAATGCTGGAGTAGGAGGCAGAATCACAGCCACGCGCCAACCTTGGCGCGGAGAGAGCAAGCATGGTGGGAAGTCCTCCAGCCCCCGGCAACACCTAAACCAGATCCCTTGAAATACATAAGCAAGGCCCACCGCCTATGACCTTGATACTGCAAAAAGTACAGCAGTTGGAAGAAAAACTACTCCGGGTGGAGGCAGGCGCCCTAGCGCCAATTCAGAACCCGCTTTTTGCAACAAGGCCCGATCCATTCACAGCTGGAATCTTACAGGCCGTTAGACCAGCATATGCAAAAACACCAAAAATCACTTAGTACAGTGGTCTAACGGACCCCTTCATTCACATGGACACATTCAAGAAGGTAACCAATAACAAAGGCTTCAATGACGCCACCTTGTGCCACCTATTCAGCGAAACGCTAGATAGTGAGGTAATGAGTTGGTTCTTCGAATTGCCCACCCCTAATTCATTCGCTGCGTAGTCAAACGATTTCTTGTCACAATTTATCCTCTTAGCGGCAGGATACCACAATACCAGCCAGCTGTTCACCATCAAGTAAGGCGCTGAGGAATCACTAAAGACATTCGTCACGAGATGGAGGCCCTCTGCATCTAGATGCCGCGACATCGACAAGACAATGGCACTGGCTTCCTTCACGCAAGGACTCTTAAAGGGACCATTCCTTTACCATCTTAACTACAATTGCCCAAACGTGGCATATTACCCTATTATGGGCGAGGGAGTCCTTTACGCACAGGCAGAATACATCACATATGGTGAGGCTTCACCGCCATCACCCGCCAAAACTACCCAGTTTTCCTCCTCGCAACAGGAACCCGCTAACAAATCCTCCGCTACTCCCCTGAATGATAAGAAAAGAGAGTGGCAACAAGGCAACAACTACCAAGATAAGCAGCATAAGGACCAACAATACCACAACAAGGATAACTGTTTCTTCCAAAATGATAACGACAACAACAAACAGACAATGTCCTCTCAGCGGTATGCGGTATTCTTTGTCCTTACAACCTCCTATGAGGAAATTTATGATCAGTGCAAGGAGCAAATTCCACTGCCACCACCAAGAAAATACCCCAGAGTGGGAAAATTGAGAAACACAGGCAAATGGTGCAAGTACCATGAGGATAGAAGTCACAACACCAACAATTGTAACACCCTCAAGACGGCAATAGAGACGCTCTATCACGATGGCAAGTTAGAACAATTCAAGGTATGCTAACCAACACCAGTAGTCGCCAACATTAAGCCAATGTGTCGTATCAACATAATCGATGGCAGCGCCCCCATCAGCAACATGTCACACGGGGTGAGAAAGCACTATGCACGCGCCAACCACCTAAAAGAAGTCATCAATATCCGCTACGAGAGATCCACCAAGATGTCCAAGTCTGGTTGGGAGCCCATAACCTTCTGTGAAGAGGAAGAACGAGGTGTTCACCTCCCCCACGACGATCCATTCTTGATCGACACAATACTTGATAAATGGTCAATGAGAAAGGTATTAGTGGATAGCGGATTCGTCGTTAACGTCATCTTTAACGGATGCTACAACCAACTGGAGTGCAACAGAAATCTCCTCCAAGATCATGAACCTTTGCTCATCTTTTCTGGCGATGTCACACAACCGCTAGGCTCAGACTACATGCGTCTGTCAATTGGGACCAGCCCTTGCACAACGGAGATACACACTGAATTCATAGTTGTTGACTCCTTTAGCTCTTATAACGCCATCATCGGGCACCCAGCCCTCAATAAACTGAAGTGCATCATCGCCGGATACATGTTGCTCATGAAGTTAATTTTCATAATATCGCAATTTGAATAAAAATAACAAATTAACCACATTTACTTCAAACATGAGAGAATCACTAAGTTAATATAAAATCCAATATCGCCTTCTAAAATACCAAAGAAATCATTTCAAGAATATTTATTTCCGAAAAATTAGAATGACATGTATTTTAATTCAAAATAAATGTCCACTCACAGTTTATTGCTAAAACCACCAAGTGTGGAGATTCTCGTCGAGTGATGGGTCGATACCTCGTTCTGTACAAAATTATAACTCGTAAACAACGATTTGAAAATTAAATACGATCCTAAAACGAAACCTGAAAAACCTTCGTAAACCAACATCTCCATTTCTTCTCGGATTCATCCCAAGCTTCACCACTAAGATCGATTCGTCAATTTAAGTATTCTATAATAGAAACGAGGGATATCCAACGGTCGGATTCATGTAAATCGACAACCGAAACACCGAACTTCAGAAATTCTCAATTGATACCAAACTTTCTTTGATTTCCACAAAAGTCATCCCTACAGATTCTACACGCTACAACCAACTCAACAATTAGGAGGCCAGAGTCGGCCTCCACGCACCCCCATGCATTGGAATAGACTATCTTTACTGTTAAAAATATCAGCAATCAGAATCACAGAAGAAACTTACAGTGCATTTAATATGGGTAGACATATACGAAAATTCTAACATGCTCCGAGCATGGGTTGCTCTGGCACATCAGCATCTCCACTCCAAACTCGGAGCATGGAAGACGTTCTCAAGGTGCTTTGTTTTTGCCCATTTCTTCATTATTAATTGAGATAGCTGTGGTGCTGCGCTGACTTTGCGTACTTTTTTGTTTACTGACAGGGCTTGCTACTTCTGCTGGGACCTTGAATGGAGACGAGTCGTTGGTAGTGTTCTTTATATACATGCCGTGCCTTGACCTTCATTTAATCATCCATGCCTCCATCTTCCATCTTCCATCTTCCATCTTCTGACATGATATACGCATGTGCAGCACTACAGGCCATAGAAAAAAAAAATTATTATTATTATTATTTTATTTTTTTGGAATAACAATCAAAAGCATGATTCCTCCATTTTTTAAATCATTCTTGTCGCATGAACCCCACGCCCTGACAATATGGACACATTGAAGATTTTTTTTTTTTTGGTCAGTCTGAGTGCAAAACATGAATTGATTTATCATGTTGCCCCCACATTCTTCTTTTCGCATGATGCTGCTGCCTTTTCTTCTTACTTTTTTTTTTCTTCGCACCGTACATGCATATATATTGCCAGAATCATAATATCATGATTCCACGTTTCCTTCTAATCATCACATGCCATGACATAATTGTCTTCTATATATATATATATATATATATATATATTTTATACCGCACAGTATATGTGTACCCTTGACAATTGCTTTAAATATTATTTTTTCCTTTGTTCAGAATTGAGGTGACAATTGGAGAACCCCAGTTCTGATTTCTTTATTTGCTTGCTACTAGCCTACTACTACTCATTTCCTGCCTTGGACTCTGCAAATCATCAAGCTAAGGTATGACTTTCTGTCCCCTTTTTCTTAAACTATTGTAACAAAGCTTAGTTCAATCATCCATCTTCTGACAATGGATATGCATGCACGTGCAACTAAAGCATGATTGAAATTTTTTTTTTGGTCTGAGTTCAAACGTTAAAGCATGATTATTTTCTTCTTAATCACATTCTGTCGTGTGCTCCCCCACACTTCTTTTTTTTCATGATGTCACTTTTTTTTTTAACGTCGCACAGTTTTATATATATTTCAATATATATATATATATATATATATATTTTTTTTTTCTTTTTCAGGGTTTGAAAAACGCAGACGACCTAAGTGCTTGGATTTTTCCACCTCTTGATTGTGGGAAAATCTACTCAAAGCAGTTAGGCTTTGCGTGTTTGTCGACACCAAGGAGAAGAACATGAACGTCCTAAACGCTTGGATTCCTCCACCTTAGCTCGTGGTAGGGTCCACCAAAAGCGGTTAGGCTTTACGTATTTGGTGGCTCACAAAAAGAAGAACGCGGACGTCCTAAGCGCTTAGATTCCTCCACTTTTGTGAGTGGTAGGGTCCACTAAAAGCGGTTAGGCTTTGTGTACATCGTCAGGCACTTGCGATCGCGCTTCCCGTCCTTTTGTAGCCATGGCTTTCTTCAAGTGCTTCAAGAAATTGACAGTCACCATCCTCGAGGATCTAGAGGACACTCAAAGTGACGGCACTACTCTGCAGGTGTATCCATCGTTGACTGGGCCTCAAGCAATCGATGTCCCTCCTTATGACCCTTCAGCTCACATCCTCCAGTGGACGCATGTGGTACCTCGCCAACTAGCTATGTTTCGACAACTGAGATCTGGCAGAGACCAACAAAACTCGCATGTACTGTTGCTGAAGTCTTCGCATCATGATCAGAACACTCCTCAGACCCCATTCACGCTTCTCAGCGATCGTATGTGCAATGGTTCAGTGCAGTGGAGCAATGCATTTCGAGCAAATGGCGGGTTTTCTTACACGGAGTTCTACTGGGAATGGGTAGAAGATATTTTAAGCAGGAACGACACGCTTATCCGGGAGACTGGCCTCTATCGAGCTATATTCGCCTCACTATTCAGCTATGACCGTGTTGCAGCTGTCATACGGGCCTTCTGCGCGTACTGGTGCCCTGCGACGAATACTCTCCACACATCTAGAGGAGATGTCCATCTCCCTCTGGGATTTAGACCAACTCAGAGGTTTTCCCATTGCTGGACGGTTTTATGATGAGGTGGTTCCAGCTGCTGAAGAGCTTTCTGCAACAAGCAAAGGGAGTCAACAGAGCTGCCACTATTTGTTTCTCGCCTACCATAAGCTTTGCAAGGAAGGTCAAGGGCAGAAAGTGAAGATAACCTCATGGATACGATATTGGTATAGAGGAGCTTTGCGCTATAAGAGGCCTCCGAACAAAAGCCACAGGAACAAAAGAGATCCGCCCCCGGATGCATTTAATCCATCTGGCAAGATCCACGAGATTCGACAACGAACTTCTGCAGATCGCGTAGCATTTGATGACTTAGGCATGGAGGGTGAAGATATAGAGCCCACCTATTTGGCTGCCTTTCTTGCTTGTTGGTTGTGCCTGTTTGTTTTACCCAGAGACGACACTGGTTTGATTCGTCCGGGAGTATTCAAAGTTGCCAGAAAAATGTCACAGGGTGTACAGGTTTGCCTAGCGGTACCAGTACTAGCCAGCATCTATCAAGGTTTGAACGAGATTTCTGTTTCCAGCGATCCAGGTAATTGCTCGGCTGCTCTTCCTTTTCATTATATTTATGCATGGCTAGCAGAGTACTTCGGCACCCACTTTCAATCTCCACTTCCCAACGACCTAAGGCCCCGTATGGTCCGCTTACAGTCCACACCGGTTCAGTCGACAGTTTGGTTATGTCCAAGACATTCCTGGCAGCCTTAAGAATGACATTCCCACTAGCGTATTGGCTTTGATTTATAAGCATTGGGATTCTTGCACCAGAATGAACACCAAGTGCGTGGTAACGTTGCCAATCCAGAGTGCTATCACGGAGTACATGGTTACCCGAAACTATGTCGATTGGTGGTCTAAAGTGTACCATTCTACACCAGTGAAGGCAACGAAAGAAGCGCCTACTAGTAGACCACTGCATAAGACTCTGAAAGCAAAAGAAGATAAGAACGTCACCCGTGCAACACCGCCTCATCACAAAAATGTGATTCCTTGTGAAGTTGAATGTAGCACCAACGTCCCTGTGCCTCCTAATAGGACTTTGCTTCCTAGCAGTGATTGTCAGACTCATCCGCTCAACATTCTAGAAGATGATGGGGATTCTTTAGATTCTCACATTGCTTTGGCTCATCCACCTAAGTTGAAAAGACCTGCCATCAAAGAAAGAAGGCGTAGTGGAAGCAGCGGTAGCAATAATAGTGAAGTGCACTTTAAGCGTCGGAAAACTGACACCAGTCTTGGCCCTATTTACTGTGATCCCAATGCTGAGTTCACTCTGAATACTGACTTTCTTGGTGACATTTCAACTTCTTCACAACCGATGCTGCAACGAAATGAGGTAACTCTTTTTTGGACTTGCGTCAGAAATTTTTTTTCTTTCTTTTTGTGGTCTTTTTTTGGAACTTGAATTGTTCTTTTCCCATCTTTTCAGGGTGCAGAGATTGATGGTCATTCACTTTGGGGGAACGATGACGCCTCTTCAGATCCTATACGTGTTCCTTCTGCAGCGGAACTTGAGGCTTACGCTTTACCCACGAAAGGAAAATCCAATGCAAAGAATGACTCACAGCAAATTGACCCTACAGGTACAATTCTTAACTCTTGTGTATTTTCATTGCACTTTAAGCCCCTTATTTTTTTACTAATGATACATGTACAGGTCCACTCACCAAGGTGCATCCTCCCAAGCCTCTGAACACCATAGCCTTTTCTGAGGCCTCTGTTGGTGGAGCTGTTATTATAGATGCTAGTCAAAGACTTCGTGATATTCGTCAACAAGCTGCTACCGCAGTTTGTGAACAAATTGAAGATATGATAATGAAGCACTCCTCAAAGACCATTCTTTCCAGCAAGGGGGAACTTGACAAGCTGATAGCTGAGCTTAGCCATTATGGGATTGATCCTTCATCCGTAAGGGGAAAAGTTGAGGGATTGTTGACTAGTGCTGACCAATACAACCTGGCACGTCTTTCTTGTTCACGTAAGGCTACTCCAGGCACACGTAATCAACGTCTGGCTGACACAGAGTCAGAAATTGCAAATGTCACTTCAATTCGTCAAGCTGACTCTGATCATCGTCAATCTGCACTCAAGTCTTTGGAGAAACTAAAGGAGGAGCAACGAAAATTGGAGCAAACAGTGACTTTACTAGACGAGAGACTTCTACTACAGGAGAAGAAGCTTGTCGACCTAGAAAAAGAGAAGACTCAAATCCAAGAAACCCCCGAGGTGACCACTGCAGAGCTTGAGACTACAAAATCATTGCGAGATACTTTTGAGAGCCACCGCAATAGTTTCAAGGGTTTGACTTGGGTGTGAAGAGTTGCTCTCCACTTCTTAGTCTATGATGATTTTTTCACTTTTCTTTATTACTTGTAATAAGTCAAACTTTGACGGTCATAACTTATTATAAAAATAAAGTATCCTTCTATTTGTTTACTTTATGAATGGTAAACAAACCTTTTGTTTTTTATTTGATTTGACTGAACTTGAGATTGTTATTCCCAAGGTAAACAAACCTTTTGTTTTTTATTTGATTTGACTGAACTTGAGATTGTTATTCCCAAGCTGCCTACGTATCCTTCTAATGAAGGAATCAAGTCATCACGTAGTTCAAGGGTTTATGGATGAAGTGAATTTTTTTATTTTTTGGGTCCTTTTTTTGCTTGAGCCGCCCTTTCGGGTTTTCAACTCAACGGACTCCTTTTTTTTTTTTGTGCCATGTGCAGTTTAGGCTCGTGCTGGCTAGGAGCGTCTTCTTACTTTCTTCAAGCATAGTACCTCTTCAGGAACTTTCCATTTATGGGGCCAATTCTCAGGCCATCTTCAGCCATTATTTTGTAGGCTCCATTGGTGTAGACTTCGCTGACGACATAAGGACTATCCCACTTTGACTTGAACATAGGACCAGTCTTGTGTGTCATGATGATAGGTCTGCGCACAGCAAGCACTAGGTCCCCAACTTGAAAGGATCGGGGTCGAACCCCTTTGTTGAAAGCTCGTGACATTCGAGCTTGATAGCATTCCAAGTGCTGTTGCGCGTCAAGTCTCTTTTCATCTAAGGCTTCCAACTCTTGAAGCTGTAACTTGGCATTCTCCTCATCAGTCAATCCCTCTTGCAAAGCAATCCTCAGAGATGGAATTTGTTTCTCCAAGGGTAAGACAGCTTCAACACCATATATAACGGAGTAAGGTGTAGCTTTCGTGGGAGTTCTATATGTCGTTCTATAGGCCCAGAGCGCCTCGCCCATTCTTTCATGCCAATCCCTTTTTGTTTTGCTGACAACCTTCTTCAAAATATTACACAATGTCTTGTTGAATGCCTCAGCCAATCCGTTAGCAGGGGCATTGTACATAGAAGAAAAATGCAGCTTGAAGTGATATTTCTCACAGAGTTTCTCCATGGCACTATTGGAAAAGTACTTGGCGTTGTCTGTGATGATGCAGCGCGGAACACCATATCGTTGAATGATATTCCCTTTGATGAAGTCTACAACATTTTCTTTATTTATTTCCTTAAGTGGCACCGCCTCTGCCCACTTTGAAAAGGAATCCGTAGCCGCTAGAATGTATGAGTGATCGGCGGAGGATTTTGGAGTTATGGGCCCTACAGCATCAAGTCCCCACACATCGAAGGGGTAGGAAGCAATCGTTGGATGCAATCTGGTGGTTGATAGATGAAGTTTGCATGAAACTGACAAGCTTGACACCTTTGTGCATACTCCATGCAATATTTAACCATGGTGGGCCAATAGTAACCCATCCTTTTCACTTGAAAATGGAGCATAGGACCTGACTGGTGAGCTCCGCATACTCCTGAATGAGCTTCCTCCATAGCCTTAGCAGCTTCCTCTTTCCCCAGACATCTAAGGAGCAATCCATCGAATTATCGTCGATAAAGAGTCTCCTTGTAGTAGAAGAAACGTGGTACTCTTCGTCTTATGTCCAAGCATTGCTTTGGGTCATCAGAAAGCTTATTTCGCTCGAGGTAATCAATCAACGGGTATCTCCAGTCATCAACATCAATCACATAAACATAGACAACATTGGAGTCTTCATGCCAAAGCTCAGAGACTGCCGGTACGACCCACCGTTGGCAGATTGGAAGGTGTATGATTTCATCCTTTGATAATGCCAAAGTTGCTGCTAAGTTGGCCAAAGCGTCTGCCGTTTGATTTTCTTTTCTTGGCACATGCGTTAGTGTGACAGCATCAAAACCCTTTAAGAGTTGTGTGGCGAGTTGAAAATAAGGAACTAAATCCTCTTTCTTCACTTCATAGATAGTTAGTAATTGATCGACTACTAACTTCGAGTCTCCATACACCTCTAGATTTGAGATTTTCATTTCAGCTGCGGTTTGTAGTCCCATAATTAGCGCTCGGTACTCAGCAACATTATTGGAACATAGTTCACCAAGAGTGAAGGCATAAGGCATAATTGACCACACCAGTTCCTGCCCCATCTGCCCGTGAAGACCCATCGAAGAACATTTGCCAAGCAGGGAGGACCTCTGTATTAAAGACTTCTTCATCTGGCAAGTCATCTGAAATCTCCCAATCCACAGGGATAGGATGATCCGCTAGGAAATCAGCCACTGCTTGTCCTTTAACCGCTTTGGCCGGTATGTAGATGATTTCATACTGATTGAGGAGTAGTGCCCATTTTGCCATTCTCCCTGTTAAGACTGGTTGCGACATAACAAACTTGACTGGGTCAGCTCGTGCCACTAGATCCACTGTGTAAGCTTGCATGTAATGTCTTAACTTTTGGATGGCGAAGACGAGTACGAGACAGATTTTCTCTATCGGTGGATAGTTCAATTCCGGTCCTGTGAGAGTTGACTCAAATAATACAACGCCTTCTCCTTCTTTTCTTCATTTTCTTGGGCCAGGAGTGCTCCGAGTGATCGCTCTTGAGCAGCGATGTAAAGGATAAGCGGCTTCCCAAGGATGGGTGCACCTAACACTGGAGGATTTGCCAAGTACTTCTTTATGCTTTCAAAGGCATTATGGCAAGCTTCATCCCATACGAAAGGCACATCCTTCTTCAGAAGTCGACTAAAAGGCTGACAACAGCCCGCGAGGTTCGATATGAATCGTCTAATAAAGGCGAGTCGTCCTTGGAGACTTTTTAACTCGCGTAGATTTCTTGGCTCAGGCATGTCTTGAATGGCCCTAATCTCTGGTCCACTTCAATGCCACAATTTTTCACAATGAATCCAAGGAACTTGCCTGAACTGACGCCAAAAGCACATTTGAGAGGATTCATCTTGAGCTGGTACTTGCGTAGTCTATCGAACACCCTTCTTAGGTCTTGCAAGTGATCCGTCCTCTTTTTTGACTTGACCACTAAATCATCAACATAACATTCCACGTACTTGTGAAGCATGTCTCCGAAGATTTTCTGCATAGCCCGTTGATATGTTGCACCAGCATTTTTTAACCCGAATGGCATGACTTTGTAGCAATAAATGCCTTTGGGAGTGCGGAAGGCAGTAAGCTCTTCATCTTCTAAGGCCATCCTTATTTGATTGTATCCAGAAGACCCATCCATGAAGGATAAAGCTTCATGCCCTGTTGTTGCATCCACCATGAGTTCAATGATGGGCAAAGGGAAGTCATCTTTCGAACACGCGTCATTTAAGTCACGGAAGTCCACACATACACGGAGTTGTCCGTTCTTCTTCTTGACAGGAACAATGTTTGACAGGAAGGAGTTCTGTCCGCAACCGTCTTTGTGTTTGCTTGATCGGTCGAGCCTCAGGTTTAACTGCGAGACGATGAACCGCTACCTTTGGGTCAAGGCCATGCATTCCTTTGTACGTCCATGCAAAGACGTCTTTATAT
Source organism: Rosa rugosa (assembly GCF_958449725.1). Classification (NCBI taxonomy): domain Eukaryota; kingdom Viridiplantae; phylum Streptophyta; class Magnoliopsida; order Rosales; family Rosaceae; genus Rosa; species Rosa rugosa. The sequence goes on from NC_084823.1 coordinate 19,765,845, forward strand.
TCAAGCAGCAGATCATAGTATTCCTTTTCTTCTTCGGGACTCAGCGAAGCGCTCACGAAGACAGGTCTTGGATCTTCCTCAGTTCCCAAATTGAGCTCTTTAAGCTCGTCGACAGTAGCTTGCCCCCCGTCTTCAAGTTCTAGAGGAGCTTCATCTACCTCATCCTCGGAATGATCATGGTCATCTTCTTCAAAAGCCTCTGCTTCTGCTACCGTGATATGATAGGCAGACTGAACAATCTCATCTTCGCCATTGCCATCAACATTACTCATTCCAACTTGGCCAGTGAGTATGATGGTGTGTTCCTTCACTTTGAGTTGTTAACTTGAGCTCACCTCTAACACAGAGCGTCGCTTCATGCGTGACGGGATGAGACTTCGGATCTCTTTGTCATTTCCTTGGTCGTCGATCCTCTTTCTCTTTTGCTTTTGTTGCTCTTTGGGTGCTTGTATCCTCTCAAGTGTCGACTTTTGAGGGACTGACTCAGATTTCTTATTTCCTTCATCGGAAGATGACAACCTATTGAACACGGAAGCTCGAGTGGTCGTTTGGGTGATGCGATTGAAAACTGAGATTCGGCTTGTTGATGTGTCGACACGCTCAAATATAGAAACTCGAGGCGCCAATTCATCAACTTGTTCGGGCACCGCAGCTTGAGAATTAGGATGAATGCGATCAAATGCCGAAACGCGAGTGGCAGATTCAGATTCTTGAGTCTCTTCTTCTATTACCTCAACACTAATGTGTTGCGTGCTTGCCTTTGCAACTTTTCTTCTTCCTGAAATTTTGATTGGCTTGCCTGGCACAAAACCAAGACCTGCTTTAGTAGGGTCAAATGTGCACCCTTGCTCTCTCAACCTCCTTTGAGATTCATTAAGCTCATGCACCTTTTTACCAGGGATGACTTGGTTACCTTCCTTGCTTGACGAACCGAAGTCATATCCAGCCTTTGCTAGCAGCTTATAAGCGTTAGGGTCAAATCATTCCTTTGTCCTTTTGTCAGGAAGTGTCTCGTGCTCTGTCTTGCCTTGAATCGGTTTGACAAACCCCTTTAGCGGCTGCTTGGTGGGAGTTGCGTTGCTCAACTTCGTCAACGGTATGGTTGATTTTTCTTTTAGCAATTCTACGTCCTTCTCATCTAGCTTTCGCGGACGTTCTTGCTCATTTGCCTCTACAAAAGGAGATTCCCCTTCTTTTCGCCTAGACCTTGGCACGTAACGAAGAACTGGAGCAGAGGAGCTGATTTTGTTCTTTGAAGCTGCCATTTTAATTTCAGACGAAACTTTATGTGGTTCCTCATTGCAATTTCTTGCCATGCTGGATTCCACCTCCTTATTACGCACTTCTGCAGTTTTCCCTATAGAGGATACTCCAACTGGGAGAACTTCATTTACTGTTTCATCATCCATGTAGAACTTGGAATCCGCAAAGTAAGATTCAGCTTCAGTGAATGGCTTAGTATCACCCGTTACCGTTTTTACTCCGCCATCGTAGAACTTGAAGCATTGATGAAGAGTGGAGGGGACGACACCATTTTCGTGAACCCACGGTCGTCCCAACAACAAATTGTAGGAGGTCTTCGCATCGATCACGTGGAACAAAGTGTTCGACTTCATCTCTCCAATCGTCATATCTATTCTGATCATGCCTATGGCTCTTTGCCCCCCTTGGTTGAAGCCTTGAATCATGAGACGGCTTCGAGACAACTCTTCCACATTGATGCCAAGCTGCTTCATAGTCGACCTAGGCATAATGTTTACAGCAGACCTCCATCTACAAGCATGCGGTTTAGCTTTTGATCTCGCACGTACCCTGTCACAAAGAGAGGTCTATTGTGCGGCTTAAAGCCTAACTGAAGGTCTTCATTCGTAAAGTGGATGGCATCACAATCTGCAACACATGTGACGCATTCCTTCAGTTTCACCTTGTTAATCTCTGTGGAGTACTTGCCTATGTCGACCAGCACCTGTACCAAAGCACATCTTGTCGATTTTGGCAATTGTAGTAGATCAGAAATGCTGAAGTGCAATGGTAGGTCTTCTAGCTGCTTCAACACCTCATTCTCCTCTGACGTTTGGTTCGTATTGACCGTGCTTGACTCAGCTTTAGCAGAATCCTTTGAACCAATTTCGTAGCTTATTGTCATGCGGGCAGCTCTCACCTTTTCTTGTTCGTTGCCTCTCTTGGGAAAGGCTCTTGTTGACGAAGTCACACCATGTGGTCTTCGAATGAAAGGATTGCCCTTCTCTTTGAAAAATCTTGTCCCACATTTCTCGAGACACTGACGACTTTCTTGTGGTTGCTTGCGTTTTGCTTGAGTGATAGGTAAACATGGTGACGAGCTGTTGCATGCCTTCCTTCGAGTGACAAGTATCCATCCCTCATCATCGACAACTGAATCAATTTTAGGGGTTGCAACAAGTGCGAGGCTCGCTTGCTGGATTGGCTTGACTTCCTCCAACTTTGACTTTATGCATGGCTTCCTCGAAAGCTGATATGGTGCTTTCATTGGAACAGGAGGCAACGGGGCAGCCTCGAATGAACCAAACACGATGGTAGTGCAGTTTACCTCAACAACATCGTCGACATCCAGCTCAATCCTTCCTTGCTTGGCGAGATTCATTATTAAATCTTTCAGAACAAAACATTTCTCCACTGGGTGACTGACGAGCCGGTGGTACTTGCAGTATTTCGGATCCTTAACATGATGCATTTCCTCAGGCCGCTTGCATTCTGGGAGTTCTATCACCTTCTTCTCAAGTAGATCTTCCAACATGCCTGCCACGTCGGAATCTGGGAAGGGATATGTCTTTTGTTGCCATTCCTTCAACGAACGCTTTGTTCTGTCGTAGGTGCGAATCGGCTCTACTTTCTTAACCTCCTTATCTCGTGTAGAGATTTTGACTGGGGCAATGTTGACGACCATCGATTCTTTTGTAGACTTCTTTGGTGCCTTGTCAAACTTGCTTCTGAAGCTCTTGTCTTTCCTTTGGTCAACAATTGACTCCTTCTTCCCTTTGTGGCTAGCTATACTCAACTCCATGTCGTGTGCTCGCGTAGCCAGCTCTTCAAACGTACGGGGCTTGATTCCCTGTAGGATGTATAGCAAATCAAAGTGCATGCCTTGGATGCACATTTCCACAGCAGATACTTCTGACAGTCGATCTTTGCAATCGAGACTTAACGAACGCCACCTGTTGATGTAATCAACTGTGCGTTCGTCCTTCCATTGCTTGGCGCTAGTGAGTTCCATCATGCTCACTGTGCGTCTCGTGCTATAGAAGCGATTCAGGTACTCACGCTCCATCTGATCTCAACTGTCGATTGACTCAGGTTCCAGACCAGTGTACCATTCGAAGGCGTTGCCTTTCAATGAACGTATAAATTGCTTAACAAGATGATCTCCCTCCGTTCCAGCATTGTTGCAAGTCTCGACGAAATGAGCAATATGTTGTTTTGGATTGCCCTTCCCCTCGAATTGCTGAAACTTGGGCGGTTGGTACCCCAGGCATCCTCAGGCTATCCACTCTTTTTGTGTATGGCTTGGAATATGTGAGAGAATCACGAGAGGGACCTCCATACTGAGCTCTAATGGAGTTGTTGATCATGTCTTGCAGCTGTTGGACGGACAAATAACCAAGTTGGCCTTCACTGTCCTTGTCATTTTCCTTTGAAGTTTCTTCTTGTTTGTCTTTGTCATCCTTGTATGGAATCCTAGCAGAATCCTCATCATTTTATTTCTCAAGCCTACTCCAAAGTTGAGCAATCTGCATATCCTATTCTTCGACGGTATTGATGAGCTTTTGAACCGCCTCCATCAGATTAGCTACCTGCTCTTCGAGCGTGGTTGCCCTAGTCATCATGACTTGCATTGCTAAGGGATGAGACGCACCGTCTGACTGCATCCCAGAATTGTTCTTTTCTTCAGCATTAGGACTTCCATGGTATGATCCGGTGCTTGAGTGATCATCTGAGGCAGGTGAGAATGACTGTTCCCTTGGTTTTGTGTTTGGAGCTTGTCTCTCTTCACTTCGAGGGACATGCTTCCCTGCCCCTAAACTTTCCAGGGTGATGATTGGTTGGCGAGGCTTAGAAGGTAAAGCCACAAATGTTGTTGGCTGACCCTTTTCCATGCTTCGAGTGACGTGACCAAATGAGTTGCTGCTCGATTTTGAGGTCGTTGTCTTGGACTTGTTCTTTGGGATGACTTGAGTGTTCTTGGAAGCCATTGCTCGAACGGATTTGTTTGGAATCGTCTTACGGAGAAGGAGATGAGAGGCAAAGAGGTCCCACTGGGCGTGACAATTTGTAAACACGAGAATCTGAAAATAAATAGAATGCAGACACGTGTACAAAAATAATAATTTTATTAATTTAAGTGCGGGTTACAATCTTTGAAAATCCTCTGATTCTATCTCCGACGATGAATTTCACTCAAGGGCTTGACGCTTGATCTTGAGTGGTACGATGATCACGAGAGTTGACACGTGACGAATGTTTTTGACTTGAGGTTGGTGAGGAACCGGCTATTTGGCAGCTTGAGGGTTCTTCACACGAGCTTGGGAGACTTCAGAAATTTTGAGAGTATTTTCTTCTCTTTTTTGGCTGAAGTCCTTCTCTTGATTTGAGAAGGGGTATTTATAGTGTCGGCGTCTCTCTCAATTTGGAATGCCTTGATGACACGTAATTAATTGTATTTTCCTCAATAACATAATCAAATCAATCAGCCCTAATTAACTGATTTAATCACGATTATTAAGGAATTAGCCAATTAACTTGATGGCTGATTTCAATTGTATTTCATTAATAGCATAATCAAATCAATCAGCTTTAATTAACTGATTTAATCACGACTATTAAGGAATTAGCCAATTAACTTGATGACTGATTTTCATCTTGATTATCAATTTAAATAAATTGACATCTAATCAGCAGACGAAATTTAATACTTGATTTGACTCGGAATCAATTGATTTAATTTGATTGATCCGCTTTAATATCAGCTGATTAAGTCGGAACAAATTTATTTATTGCCGTTGGACTTTTTGTATGCCGCCACGTGTCATTCCCTGAGGCCGCCTGGTTTTGCTTACTCATAAGTCACGTGCACATTTTGTGGGACCCACATGCCGACTAAATTTGTTCGGTCATAATTTCAAGTGTTGACCGAATTATTTAATGAATTTTATTTTCATTAAATTTTTAGTGTCTACACAAGGATAGAAGTGTTTAGGCAGACAATGTGCTACAAATTGAAAAGAAAATCAAAGATAGCCTCAAGCATGAGGAAATCCTGCTGGAGAAACTTCTTCACCATGAGAAGAGGTGAAATTTAAAGCAACTTGTATGTGAAAGCAGTAAAGCCAGAGATAAATGATATAGTGTTCAAGTTTCATATTATAATATGTATAAATAGTTTTTGGGAGTACTATATAAATGAGTTGTTTCTCAGAAAAACAGAGATGGAATGTAGAAATATGATTTCTCGATCTGTTTCTTTGTATATTTCACAACTTGAAAAAATACTTTTTTTTGTACTGTGATTAAGTAGATTTTAACCAGAGGAATATGTTCAAGTTTAATGACACATTTGGAAAATCCTAAATAGGTTCTTCAAGTCCATGTATGTATAAAATGTCACAGAATACTCATTCATGAATAACTTGTACTCAAAAGGAAACAATAGCATCAAAAGATAATTATTCATAATGCTACTAACATTCAGCAGTGCTAATACACATTATCCAAATCACAAGGGCAGTTTCGTAATTTAATTGTTAACAGAAATCATTCAAAAATAGAAGGAATCTGACCGCAAGGGATTAGACCTTGCACATGGGCCTTGTGCATTACCGCACAGGAATTCAAGAAAGCAAGCCTGCTGATGGTAAATTATGGGCTAAAAGTATAGGCAGTGGTAATTTGCTATAAAATTAGTCCACAACCGACCATTTATATAGTTATGCCTTTGGTTTGCAATTGTATCTGCTACAAAATTTGGTCATCCTACTTTGATTAATATACCTTGTCTTCCCAAAAAAAAAAAAAAAAAAAAAAAAAATTCCTACACAAGAAAATATATGTATGACTGGAGACAAAAAAAACATACCCTGGTAGCCCCGAGTACAGAAACAAAATGAAGTCTTTGGGAGTTTTGGCGAAGCTCAAAGGATCACAGCAACCAATTTTAGTTGTGACTTGTGAAGTTGAGAGGATACACAGAATTGAAGACTTTTTTTTTTTTCATCTTTATTAAAGAGGATCAAAGGATTTCACTCCTACCCCCATGGTGACTCGAACCCATGAATTCGTACATAGGTAGTGGTTGCTCTAACCACTGAGCTAACACCACTTGATCTGTCTGAAAATGATGCGCAAAACGTCTTCTTCTTGCTTTTCTTGTTTTAGTAGCACAAGAGATATCCCATTTCTTCACTCTACCACTCTTCTTGTTTTCATCAAAAATTACATGAGCAGAAGAAGAAGAGACCCAGCAAAATCAAGAGAAACCCATCGAGGGAAGCTCTGTGCCCTAAGTCAGAAGCCTTGAAAGGTGTTGGATGAAATGTTTCAAAGGCGTCCTCTGTCAGCCTGTCAAATTGAAACACTATTCTGCAGTCATGGCTTTGAATAATAGACGAATGTGTCTGATCGAAATCGCTTCTAATGTTTATACTCTTATCAATTATCATTAGTTCTTCTGCCATTTAAATCAAATGGGATTTAGCTTTTCAGTCTTGGGACAATTCTTCAAATTAGGTCTTCAACCAGGACCGCCTACACTATAATCAGTGGGTTTGTTCTCCACAATAGAGTAGGTGAAGCAGCAGGGATTTTCAGCAAAATGTTGCATGGAGATCATTGTGTGCTCGATGTGGTTACTTTCAGCACAGTTATAAAGGGACTATGCATGAAGGGTGACAACAGTGCAGCTATTCAATTGCTCAGGAAGATGGAAGAAAGAGGTTGTAAGCCCGACATAGTCGACTATAGCACGATCATTGCAAGTCTTTGCAAGAATACACCAGTTATTCACCTTCAGTGTCTTGATTGAAATGTTGATCGTGGAAGGAGGGGATGGTCGGGGAAGCCAAAAGTGTGGTTGAAATGATGATACAAAGAGATATTGAGCCTAATGGATGGTTATTGTTTGCGAGGAGAAATGGATAAGGCAAGAAAAGTCTTTGATCTAATGCTTAGCAAGGGCTGCATGGTTGATTTTCGTAGTTGTAAGTTGTAGCACATTAACCAACTGGGTTTTTCAAAAAATGCTTTGCAGGGAACTTGTTCTTGATACCATTACTTACAGTACTCTTATTGACGATTTTTGTAAAGCGGGGAGAATACAGGTAGCAGAAAAGTTGTTCTCTCAGATGCAAGGTTATGGCCGACAACCTGCTTCCAGATCTTCAAACTTACGCCATTTTACTTGATGGGCGATGTAGAAACAACCCACTTTCAACGGAAATGGAACTGCTTAGAGAGATGGAAGAGTACAACAAAAGTTGGAAATAGATATTATAATTTACACCATCATCATTGTAGGCTTTCTGAGGTAAGGATATCCTTACCTAAGCTTATGGAACAGATTTCCAGTTTTTGGTCACTTTTTGATCACATATTCACATCTTAACCGTTCAGTTTTTTAGTCCTAATGTATAGATCACTTATACAAAATTTCATCCAAATTGATGATCGTTAAGGCATCGAAAATTGCAATTTAAACGAACGAACCGAATCTGTCGAACCTGAACCGTTCGTGTACATTGTTGTAAATTGGAGTTTTGAATGCTTTAACGATCATCAATTTGGCTGAAATTTTGTACAGATAATCTATACATTAGGACTTAAAAACTGAACGGTTAAGATATGAATATGTGATCGAAAAGTGGGTAAAAACTGGAAATCCATACCTAAGCTTAGGTAAGGACATCCTTAGCCAAGAAGAACTGATCATCATTGAAGGTTTGTGCAAAGCTGGAAAACTAAAATCTGCAACAGATGTTTTCTCTAGTTTGTCATCAGAAGGAGTTCAACCTAATGTGAAGACATATACTCTGATGATTAATGGACTCTGTAATGGAGGCTAATTGGTTGAAGCAGAAAAGTTGCTTAGGGCCCGTTTGGATAGGGTGATTTGGACTTGAGGATTTGGATTTCGGAGGCCCACATACAAATAAGCCCGTTTGGCACAAATTTTTCATTAGAGATTTGGATTTGATGAAATCAGCCCAGTCATTTGATTAACAAAATATGCAGATTCTATATAACTAGGGTACCCTACTAGGGTACCCTAGTTATTTGAAATCTCTTCCTCTCTCGCTTCCAAGACACTAGAGCTCGATTTCAAAGCACGCGGAGCTCGCTCTCTCTCCACTCATGTTCTCTACAAATCGCAGAGGTTGGGCTCGACTTCGTGTGAGATTTGGTGAAGGTAGTCTCTCTTTCTTCTCTTAATTTGATCGCTCATCTCTTAACTTGATCGTTCATAGTGATAGTGAAGGTTGGGCTACACAATATGCAGCTTGATTTCGTAGTATATGTAAAATTTAACCAAAGAATATTTGAGTTTGATTTGTAATTTGCTTGATTGAGTTTGATCCGAAGCTTTTTGCTCAAATATCTTTAGTCTAATAACTTTCAGCAACTCGATTTGGTACTTTCAGCAACTCGATTTGGTGTTTACTTGTACATATTTGTGATTTATGATTCATAATCCATGATACATATATTAGCTTTTGGGAAATTTCTGATTACTTCTCGTATATATTGATCAAATGGGTGTTAGTTGGAAATTTTGAACTGTTTATAGCTTCTTAAATTTATATGACAGTATTAGTTTGATCTTTTAGGTCCAGAAGTTGTGGGTAGCATAGAATACATTGGAAGGAGAATGGTTCTTGTTAGTTCAAGTTACGGGACATGATGGTTGTTCTCAGAGTCTAGAAACATGACATTTAGAGCGAGAGTAGGATGACTAGATTTGTATCTACACAATGTATGGTTTATTTGAATATCACATGGTAATTGAAATTAGATTATGAGAAATGTTCTTTTTTTGTTGCCATGAGTACATCTTCAATAACAAGGGACAGGTTCTGTTTTATAAAGTTTGATTTAGGGCTGATTGTTTGGTTTATGAGTTATTATCTGTACCCTTGCTTATTTCTGTTAAGTCTATCTTATAGTCCAGTGATTCAGATCTTGCTTATTTCTGTTGTCTTTCATATGTTAGCCTTTTTGTATTCTTTTGGGCTTTAAGTGCTCACTGCCCAGCAAGTTCTTGCAGGTCTTCATTTATTGGTTTTCTGTGCTCATAATGTATTAGTTATGTAACTCGATAATGTAATTTTATGATTGTATGAGTCTTGCCGTTGTTGAATGGTTTATTAGTACCATTTGCATACCTTTTTCAAATATTGTGCAGCAAACTCTTGATCTTGGGTCTTCAATAGTATTCTTGGTTGGCCTTTTTCCAAGGCAAACACCATTCTCCATCATAGCTTCTTCTCTGTCAGTTCAAGAAGCTCCATATAGAACAAGAAATTGACTTTGGAAATTGTTTAGGGAATACACAGCCAACCAAGTGTGCCTCCAATAGACTGGAGACTTGTCATTTCCGGCTAAGTTTTAAATAGACAGAGTTAAAGTTCTATGCTTCAAGCTAGTGATTCACTAATTAGAGTTATGGGGCAGTTGTTCTGTGTTCTGGGATTTTGGTTGGCTCATTCTCTAAGAATGTAAAATGGGTGGTACTCAAAACTGTCAAATGTTGTGTATTCTTTTTGGTAGAATGACACAGATCAACAAATGGCTGAAAAGAAATGCCATATTCTTCAAGCATGGGGATGTACTTACTTTTCTGCTTCTTTCTTTAGTTCAAGCATGGGGATGTATAAACTAATACAAGTACTTGTCTGGATGTGCAAACTCCCTTTCAAGTTGCTATATGCTAAGTCCTGATTTGTCATTGTAATTTCTATTGGATTAGATGATAGAGAACACACAGGTCAGAGGATTAGATGATAGAGAACACACAGATCAAAGCATCCTTAGCTTCTAATATTAGTTACAGAGAACACGTATTAGATTTAATGTATTATCATAATTGCAGGACACAAAGCTGATGGAGACTGGAAACCGCAAGCTTATCAAGCAGTAGTGGAAAAGTTGAATTATGGAGAGTGAGCATGAGATGGAATTATGGAGATGAAACACCTATTAATATTATAATTGTTATGTTTTTGTTTTTTTTTTAGAATATTAGATGAAACACTTCGGATTTGTATAATCGAGGATGTGTATTATTATTATTATTATTATTTTTTTGAGAATATGAGATGAAACACTTCGGATTTATATTGCGTTTGGAATTATGGAGCATGACAATTACCACCATAGAAATTAATTGCTAAAGAAAATGTTCCCATAAGTAGCTTTCTTATTTAGTTTTGAATTCTTAAATTCAAATCCTCATGATTCAATTGTTATCCAAACAGATGAATTTGAAATCTTAGGATTTCAATTACTCAAATTTGAAATACTTAAGATTTGAAATCAAAATCAAAATCAAAATCTCATTTCCAAACGGGGCCTTAGAGAAATGGGAAAGAAAGGCTGTTTTCCAAATGATTGGACATATAACACCATCATCCGAGGGTTTATCAATAACAATGAGACATCAAGGGCTGTGGGATTTATTCAAGAAATGGTGGAGATGGGGTTCTCTGCAGCTGCGTCAACTACGGAATTGATAATTGATTTGTTGTCTAAAGATAAAGTAGATCCAGCTTTGTTATCATTGATAACAAACGTTCATTATGAAGATAAATTGAAATATTGAAATGGGCTCGGCTCGGAAATGGGCCTATACCGAGACCGATACCGACTTTATAATCGGCTCGGGTCGGTTCGGGATGCCGGAATTTTATCAGGGATACCGATTGGTCCCGAAACCGATCGGTTCGGTATAGTTTCGGTACCAATCGGTTTCAACAGTTCGCCGGTGGAAAACCAACTGTCTTTCATGCAACTGGTTGTGCCTTTTGGGTCTTTCACTCTTTCAGATAACCCAACATCACAGACCCCCCTCTGAAAACCACCTCCCCACTCTGATCAAAGTCAAGGAAGCGGGGCCCACTCTTTCTCATATGCCCATCTTTGGCTTTGGCCCTCTGTTCTTTCTCTTCCCTCTCTTAACATAGCATTGTCTCTTTCCTGCTTACCCGTATCCAGATCCACCACTCCCTGCCTCGACTTCAACCTTGCCCTTTCCGTTGCCGGCAACTTATTCCACCCGGGCTTCCACGCGCACGACACCACCACCCCCGCCGTCTCCGTCAACCTGTACCCATGGCTCACCACGAATCCTAGCGACTCAATCCGAGACATAACCTCCACGGGCAACGGAGCTCCGGAGGTCATGATTTGGTTTCGGCTCGGGTCGGACAATTCGGTATGTATTTGACCCATACCGGTGCCGACCCGTTTACATAGTTTTCGGTACGGTTCGGGTCGGGATGTCGGAGAGCTGTCTTTTCATACCGAGCCGATTCGTTTCGGTTCGGATCGAACAGGATCGGTATCGGTTTCTCGGCTTTGAATTCCCAGGCCTAGGATATATTGGTACTATATTTACTAATCTATCATTAGAAAATACAAAAAAAAAAAAAAATTATAATAATAATAATAAACATGACTCTGGTGATTAGGGCTGCCAATGAGTCGCATCATGTTGAAATTGGGCCGTGTCAATAACCAACGGCAATAAGGAATCTGATTTCATTGCAGTACCAATGAGTTCGATTCTCACTGTCATATATAAGGGTGGGTTGGCCTAAGGATTTTTTTTTTTTTTTTTGTCGATGAGCTGTGGCGTGTTTGGTAAGTTAAAATTCCAACATTGTAAATGTCATGGGTTCAATTCTCATTGTCATATGTAAGAGTGGGTTGGCCGAAGGATTCTTTTTTAGTTTTTTTGTCGGTGAGCTGTGGCGTGTGTTGGTAAGTTAAAATTCTAACATTATAAAGGTCATGAGTTCGATTCTCACTAACATATGTAAGGTGGGCTAAGGGATTTGAAAAAAAAAAAAACTATTATGCAAGGAAAGGCAATAGTCGCCAGTTGTTTAATCCAGGGTTATATTGGCAGTTGGATTATTGGTTTGGTTGCTAAACCAGGTAAAGGCTGAAAATGTGCTAGCAAATTCCATGGTCTCAAGTTAGAACGGGAGAAAGGTATCAAGAAGCTCATGGTGGATATGGATTTCAGCAAACCCTGGCATTAGTATTTCAAGCATCTCCAGCCCCTCGAGCACCAATATGTTTTATTCATAAAAGAACATCAAGACCAAAAGAAAAGAGAACAAAACTTATAACTACTACCTGATTCCATTAATATTAGGATCCAACTGAAATTCAACCACATTCAAAGAGGTGAATATCTTAAACATGAGGTCAAAACTGAAATCATTTCACATAACAACGATTACAAATCTGGTGTAACAAGTGCAGTCGTGTCTTTTAGAATCTTGTGTGCGTGCCAATGTACGGCAGAAGCTGTTTCTGATGTTCCCATCTGTAAAAGTAGTGGAATTACATCAGCTACTAAATTACATGATAAAAACAAACGTGATGATGAACAATGGTAGCAGCAAGAATTTTTCTTGTAGCTGAGGATTTTTTCAATTACATAGTTTGGGCAGCAAGTTGTCACGAAAAGAAAAAAGACTAGAAAAGAGATAAATCAGATAATGAACATGTACTCTTGTTATGAAAGCAGCAAAATGAAAATGGTGATATTGAAGAAAGTAGTACAAAATGGTAAGACCGCTACTAAACAAAGTAGAACAGAATCGTAATGGTAAGAACAAAGTTGCCCAACAGTGAGAGTGGTATCAGAATGAAAGTAGCACAAGTTTTATCCACAATACATCTGCTTAATCAATGATAACTACCAGGCAACTGAAAATAGAAAAGATAGATTTTTTTTTTTTTTAAGAAACAAATTTATTGAAAATATATGATTGTTATTGAAAATGGAAATTGTAGTTCTCCTTATAGTAGATGCTTGTAAACTGCTAGAGCTTACCTTGGTCTCCATCAAATAGTAATCTCGCCATAAGCTCAAATCTTGGTCATAAGTTTTAAGTGCAGATTCATATAATTTCCTGGCATTGACGAGGCTATCTTTGTCACTAATGGATGCAAGGTTTGATTCCAATTCAATGCAGGCTCTATATAGTGCAAGTCCAGGGTGTGGTAAAGCGATGAAGCTGCAATTGAAACATGACACAAGCTCAGAAACTTCTCAGTGACAACTGCATAAGCTAATAATCAAAAACCATACACCAAACAATTCTGGTTGAACTATAATTTTAACCTTCTTATGTATCCCCTGGGGTTAAGAATATCTAGCTCATTATGAAATGACCTACAGTTTATACATCTCTCTAGCATGTAGTACTCCATCCTTTTGAAGAACAAAATGCACAATAGCAGCAGAGAGGGAAAATCCTTGTTCATTGCCGCCATCTTTTGTCAATGATCTAACAGAAATCTCAACTAACTTGTCAAAGTAATGTTTTTGATTTGCAAAGAATTTAAGGGCCTGTAATATTAAAAGAAAATGTTAAAATTGTCCTCCACAAAATAGTCATAATCAGAGTACAGAAGAGAGGGAAAAGTTGAAAGGTATAGACACCATACCAATAACCACAGGTTCTCAGCTTCTGATATGGACACTCTTGTCAAAACATCTTTAAGAAGTTCAAAGATGGACAGTAGGTCAGCTTTACTCGGTGAAATGGAATCCCTTGTAAAGTGTCTAATACCTACAGAGACTCTTAATAGCCATAACTTCATTGAATTTGAAAATATTCCACAACAAAGATTTTCTGCCAGTTTCTGGGCTTCCTCCAGTCTTCAAAGTTGCAGAAGAAATGAAATATGCTGACAAGCAAGAACCTCATCAATATACCCCATTGTTTTAACCTTTTCGTAAGCCCTCAAAAGAAGAGGAATATAACCAGCAGATGGACTAGCTAACCCAGAAGGCTTGTTTTCTAGTTTTAGAAGATTGACAACACCATTCAAAAATTTCCCATACTGGTGGAGCATTATGGCCGTAGGTAAAATTTCTATAGCCTCCTCGTAAACCTAATGCAAGGATTTCATGAAACAATTACAGGCACATAAGTCAAATACAATCAGAAAATGCATGAGTTTATGTTAGATACATGTCAGCATAGATACTGAACTATTAGTCAAATGAACACCACATAAATGAAGTTGCTAGTTTAGGATGTAAGCAGTTTTAAGCAGTTTAAATGCATCTATACCTGAACTGCATTTTCTATCTGAGAAAGTGTGACATCTTCACCAATATCTTCCCTACTTGCAGGATATATTCAAGTCTTGCAAGCCAATCCCAATACTCTGGTTTCTGTTGAGAAGGCTCTCTTCATATCACTCAGTATTTCCTTACATATTGCTTCCGAATTAACCAAGTCAGTTGCTTCCAGGATCTCCAAAAAACGTTTTCTCAGACTAAAACTAGAGGGAAGAGCTTCTACTGCTCCAGCATATTAAGAGCCATATATGCTAAAACCTTGCTCTTGAAACTTACTAATTTTCTTTATTGACTTTTCATTTTCATCATCTGACCTTTCATTATTTTCTCCTTCGTCATTAAGGGACATGAGTAAGTCTTTGTTCTCATCTCTCCACTGTTTCTTATCCAAACTTTTCTGATCACGGGCAAAAGTGCCCTCATCCTCTCCAAGAGCAACCTTCCGAGCCTTTAATTTATTGAGGAATGTGAGTTCCATGCGAAGATACTCTATCCAGAAAATATACTCTATCCAGAGGTCTTCTGAAGTTGCGCAAACTCTTAACCCATTTTGCATGATAGCACGGGCAGCTTCAACGTTCAAATTATGGTCAAATTCCCAAGCTGCAGCATAGATCCAGATACCAGGGACCTTTGGGTGAAATTTGATTGCATCAGCCAGGACCTGCAGAAAGACATTCCTCTTTCAGCAATTTCAGACTTTAATGCAACAGGTAAAAAATATATATATCTGAAAACACAATTATATGTAAATGATCATAGATTGTAATAGGAGAGTGCAATTAGCACCAAATGCACTTCAGTTGTTCTTACAATGCAGTAATGAAGTCTAGAAATAAATTAACACCATAAATAAGAAACAGGAACCATTCTAGGGGTGTGAGTATTACCTTCTTCATTCTACCATTCCTTCGCTGTCGACAGAACTCAAGGTACCGAAACCAGAGCTCAATATCTCCCTTAAACCTCATGAGTCATGACTGCTAGCCTATAAATATCAACAATCCCCATGATACCAGCAAAGTCTGAAACTGACTTCTTCATCTTCTTCATGATCTTAAGGCCCTGCTTTTGCAGCTCATGATCCAACATAAGAACGATTAGACGATCCAACGATCACATCCCTAATAATTCCCATGCTGCATACCATTACATTTTGTAAGACTTGAGCCTTACACCTTGCCTTAATTCCCTTGCGCCTCCCCTAGGCTTCACAACCTCAGTCATCACATTCTCAGCAGAAATCTCCTTCACAGCTTCACAAACAGCATGCACAATCATTTTCTTCACCTCTAGCTTGTCCTCACTGGCTCTGTGGTTTGTCGGAAGTGTGCGAAACTCTTCCGTCAAACGAAAGCACTCACCCACATTCTCAGGGGAAACAAAGTCCAGTGCAACTTTGATACAAGACTTCAAGTTCCTCACCTGATGAGGACAACCTGCAGGAATGAAAACAGCATCTCCAAGTTTTTGGACAAATGTCCACGGCTCGATACCGAATTCCTCCTTGAGCTTCCTCTTGTGCTCCACAGTGAGATAAACAGTCTGATCATGTATAGCATGAGTAACACGCTGCAAAGGATTACAGAGCACATGCATAAATTCATTGACGTGCTTGTGGATGTATTTCTCCAGCAGCGGAACATCCTGAATCCGGAAAATGTCCCATAAGGCACCTCCATCCTCACATACTTCAGCTGATTCTTGCTGAGGCCCACTTTCATTTCCAGCAATTGTGTGACAATTCCCAAATATCTCTCTTTCGTCTTGCTCCCTGTGCTTTTTCTTCAACTTCTCTATAGTTGCCAGTTGTTCAGTTGTAAGGGCCACTTCAGCTGTATGTGTCAGAATATTAACCGCATCAGACATATTGCAGTGAAGCTTGGTTACAGAATCTCCCCGTCCAAGCTCCTGTGCAAAACCATAGGCAATATATGTTTTTGGACCCATGTCCGGCTTTACTGAGGTAGGTGGCAAGTAGATAGCAAGGTTCAGATTTCCCTTGTTGGGGTGAGTATACTCCTTGAAAGGCAGACAACATAAAAATTCCTTAACATGCCGGGGAAGCCGATTGTGAAACTCGGTAGATGATGGGAAGTCATTGAGCTTGAGATTCTGAGGCCATCCTGTCTTATAATACCGTCCGTTGGAATATCCACTAAAGAAATGGAGGATGTTGATTTCTATAAAACACCAATCCCAGCAATCAATGGCGTGGACTGTCAATTCACTATCATGCTTGATCTTCTTTATCTTTCTAAATGCCCGCCACATGACAGATGGTTCCCAGCTTAAACCTGATCCATTTTCAAGTGCATTGCTAACGATCACAGGCTCACCCCTCATCCAATGCCACTGAAAATGCCCAAAATCCTTATCTTGGATTTGTCCAACCCTTGGACAGAACAAGTAGTTATCATCAGAACCATCTCTAGAAGCTGCTTTCCTTAACTTAGAGCAGCTGCTACTTGAGCTAACGGCATCATCCACAGGTTTAACACATGAACACTTGTGTGCAGGTGTTTCACTACTAGCACGCAAATGACTGTAACTTTCATCTATTTTTCCTGCTTTCTCTACCAATTCTATGACATGATTCTGAGAAAATTTGCATTTCAATTCTAATTTATGCTTACCACAGCATTTCATATGTGTCCAGAGAATGCTTCCATCTTCACTTGCTCTCCACTCAAATGTGGACACTTGAGCTTTCTCCTCCATCCCTCTCTTCTTCCACCTGCCATCTCGAATCTCCCGGCAGCAACTGAGGCACAGATCATACTCACACTCAGGACAACTCCTATGAAAATCAAAAATCGAAGTGCTGCAGTTGTTGCAGTACATACGCTCATCTTCACCGCAATTAGCCTTCTCCACCTTGAGCTCCGAAACATCACGTAATCCCTGCCTCTTAGCCTCGATCAGCATCTCAATCACCTGCTCATCCCTAATCCTCTTCAAATAGGGAAGCAGCTGATGAACCAAGTACTTACAGTGCTCCAGCTTGGTACCCTTGTCGATTTTCAGGTCTAGATTCTGCAAACGCCTGACAGGCACATCCAATCGAAGGCAGGCTGTGCAGTTGCAGTTGCCGCGGCACACAGGACAAGCCTTAGCAATGGCTTCCTCTGATGTGTTGGGATACCATCTCTGTATGCAAGGAATACAATACCTCTTCCTCGCACACCTTGTGCACCACACCACTCTTCCCTTAACATTTCTCTGACACTGATGGCAAATTGTCGACACGTCCAAGGGAGCCCCTGCCCTCTTTGCCTTCAGAGCCCTTGCCCTCTTGGCCTTCACATCCCTTGCCCTCTTTGCCTTCACATCCCTTGCCCTCTTTACCTTCACATTCTCACCAGAAATCTCCTTAATAGCTTCACAAACAGCATGCACAATCATTTTCTTCACCTCCAGCTTGTCCTCACTGGCGCTGTGGTTTGTCGGAAGTGTGCGAAACTCTTCCGTCAAATGAAAGCACTCACCCACATTCTCAGGGGAAACAAAGTCCAGTGCAACTTTGATACAAGACTTCAAGTTCCTCACCTGATGAGGACAACCTGCAGGAATGAAAACAGCATCTCCAAGTTTTTGGACAAATGTCCACGGCTCGATACCGAATTCCTCCTTGAGCTTCCTCTTGTGTTCCACAGTGAGATAGACAGTCTGATCATGTATAGCATGAGTAACATGCTGCAAAGGATTACCAAGTACATGCATAAATTCATTGACGTGGTTGTGGATGTATTTCTCCAGCTGCGGAACATCCTGGATCCGGAAAATGTCCCATAAGGCACCTCCATCCTCACATACTTCAGCTGACTCTTCCTGAGGCCCACTTCCATTTCCAGCACTTGTGTGACAATTCCCAAATATCTCTCTTTCGTTTTGCTCCCTATACTTTCTCTTCAACTTCTCTATAGCTGACTCTTGCTGAGGCCCACTTCCATTTCCAGCACTTGTGTGACAATCCCCAAATATCTCTCTTTCGTTTTGCTCCCTGTGCTTTTTCTTCAACTTCTCTATAGTTGCAAGTTGTTCAGTTGTAAGGGCCACTTCAGCTGTATGTGTCAGAATATTAACCGCATCAGACATATTGCAGTGAAGCTTGGTTACGGAATCTCCCTGTCCAAGCTCCTGTGCAAAACCATAGGCAATATATGTTTTTGGACCCATGTCCGGCTTTACTGAGGTAGGTGGCAAGTAGGTAGCAAGGTTCAAAGTTCCCTTGTTGGGGTGAGTATACTCCTTGAGAGGCAGACAACATAAAAATTCCTTACAATGCCGGGGAAGACGTTTGTAAAACTCAGCAGATGATGGGAAGTCAATGAGCTTGAGATTCTGAGGCCATCCTGTCTTATAAGACCGTCCGTTGGAATATCCACTAAAGAAATGGAGGATGTTGATTTCTATAAAACACCAATCCCAGCAATCAATGGCGTGGAATGTCAATTCACTATCATTCTTGACTTTCTCTATCTGTCTAAATGCCCGCCACATGACAGATGGTTCCCAGCTTAAACCTGATCCATTTTCAAGTGCATTGCTAACGATCACAGGCTCGCCCCTCTTCCAATGCCACTGAAAATGCCCAAAATCCTTATCTTGGATTTGTCCAACCCTTGGACAGAACAAGTAGTCACTATCAGAAGCAACTCTAGAAGCTGCTTTCCTTAACTTACAGCTGCTGCTACTTGAGCTAACGGCATCATCCACAGGTTTAACACATGAACACTTATATGCACATGTTTCACTACGATCAGGTAAAAAATTGTAACTTGCATCTATTTCTCCTGCTTTCTCTACCAATTCCATAACATGATTCTGAGAAAAAATGCATCTCAATTCTAAATTATGCTTACCACAACCTTTCATGTGTGTTGGGGGGCAGAGAATGCTTCCATCTTCACTTGCTCTCCATTTCCACTCAAATGTGGACGCTTGAGCTCTCTTGTTCCACTTGCCATCTCGAATCTCCCGGCAGCAACCGAGGCACAGATCATACTCACATCCGGGACAAGTCCTATGAAAATCAAAAATCGAAGTGCTGCAGCTGTTGCAGTACATACGCACTCCGTCACCGCAATTAGCCTTGTCCACCTTGAGCTCCGAAAGGTCACGTAACCCCTGCCTCTTGGCTTCCACCACCATCTCACTCACCTGCTCATCCCTAATCATCTTCAAATACGGAAGCAGCTGATGAACCAAATACTTAGAGTGCTCCAGCTTGGTCTCCTCATCGATTTTCGGGTCTCGATTCTCGAAACGCACATCCAATCGAAGGCAGGCTGTGCAGTTGCAGTTGCCGCGGCACACAGGACATGCCTCAGCTATGGCTTCCTGTGAGGTGTTGGGATACCATCTCCGTATGCAAGGGAGACAATACCTATTTCGCTTACCTCTTTCGGGACACCTTGTGCACCGCACCGCTCTTCGCTTACAATTTCGCTTACATTGATGGCAACATTTCCCCACGTCCAAGGGAGCCCTTGTGCACCAATTTGCCGCCCTTGCCTCTCCTTCATTTTGATTTCCCAAAATACCCTCGCATCCTGTCCTCCGCCGCTTCCTCCCCCAGGGAACAAGCTTTGGCGCTGCTGGCTCCACGTCTTCCCCAATTGTTCCGTCGTCGTTCTGAATTCCCAAAATACCCTCGGCCTGCTTCTCCACCACACCACCGCCGTTCGGCCGCTTTGTGCCTCGGGGCCTCAATCTCGCCGCCGTGGCCTGGAATTCCATTCAATCTGATTCACTGCTGCCGGAAGCAACACTCGAATTGGCAATCTACTTCTTTCTCTCTCTTTAACATTATTGTCTTTCGACTAATTTTAAAATTTATATTATTTTTTTTATAAATAAAACATAATTTAAATCTATACTAGAACTCACCCTGGTGTGAATTTACGTAAATATTTTTATATTATAAGTTAATTCAATATATAAGAAATGTTACGATAAATAGCAACAGTACGAAAAAAAAGAATAATATATTCAAAAATGAAAATATCAACCCTCCTGGAATATATTTAGCTACATCATCTTTTGATGTAAATTCCTCACTCTTAAATTAGTTTGTATGGAGTAGGGTTTTTCTGTAATGCTGTTATTTTGTTTTTCTGGGCAGCAGGTATTCAATGTATAGGGAAAGGTGAGTTTTTTTTTTATATATATAATTAAGTTACTTTTATACGAATTTTAATGTTTTAAGTATAGTAAAACTGTAGAAAGAAGGTAATGTGCTTAACTCACGAAGAAATACGATGGTCAAGCGAGACAAAAGCAAATACTGAGCAAACTTACAGTTCTCCGAAATTTTTACTAGCTAGGATTTACTCCAAGGCAGCCATCTTTGACAAAATTTCAACATCATCACTACCCTAGTTAGTAATTTTTCGTATTATATGCGAATAAAACATGTACTTACGTTTTTTTAAAAAATACTTTCATATTTCGTATTTTTAAAAAGAACTCGTTAAATTTCCCGTACTTTTGAAGCCAAAAATATTATACACGTACTATACACGATTTTTAGGTTTTTTTTCCCGTATTTTACACATATTATTGAACAAAAATGAATATAAATTAATATTTTTAATTAAAATTTTTAATTATTTAATTAATTAAAAATATTTTGCAGAACTTTTCAACGAACTATAGGATAAAATGTCCGAATAATACACGTACGTATTTTTCTCGTACTATACACGCCCCGTTTTTTACTAACTATGGCCACTAGTGGTGAACCTACAACTAGGAGGGCACGGTTTTGTTCCTTTCTCTCCGCTGGTTGGCTTAAGGGCGGTGGCAGCGGAGGCGGAGTTTTTCTCCACCTTGTTTCCCTACTTCTTGACTTCTGGATTCTACTCGTTTTTGTGAGTTTTGTGGCCGCGGGACAGGTGAAACAAACTGTGTGACATGTAGTGATGCAGCTCTCCATATTTTGGAACACATAACAGAAACAATGCTTTCCACTTGTAGGGATATCCTCATTACTGAGAAGCATTAACAATTTTGAAAGAACATGTTGTTTGTCCACAGTTCAGTTTAAGTTCACTCCCGTACAAGCACAGCCCAACTCTTTCTAGCGTTTGGCTCTATATAATGCCAGTGTATAATGCTAGTAGGGAATCATTACCCTACCAAGCAACCAGAATGTAAATGGCTCTGGATTGGACAAATCTTGAGATAGAATAAGCATTTCATTTGGGAATCAGCATTCCTATTCCAATTCCAAGTTAGATGGAAGGCTTAACTTAACTAACCCATCTCAGACTATTGAAAGATCAAGGTAGAAAGATAGTTAACATCTACTGACCAACTACATTGCTCATGTCAACAGCAGCATGTTTACCAAAAATGAAAAGTGGTTCAACAGTTCATGCAGCCAGTGCCAATATGTTGCCACTCCAAGCTTTCCTAACAGCTGATAAAATATAGACAGAAACCATTCTCCATGCATAGATGAAATCAGATCAATCACCTCCCACCTGCCTCTTCCATGAGTCTTCCATAATCAATTCATCTACTCCCCAATCTTCGTAGCTGCATATTTTAGAGTTGAGACCCAATGAAAAATTGTCTAAAACACTTGCATTACAAGTTACAAAGACTTGTGTGAGTGTGTACGCGCACGCGCGCTTACTCATCATGTCTAATTCACAAAGCTGTAAACTGGTACCTAACCCAAGACCTAAGATACACAAAGGCGAAAGGCAAAGCTTCATATAAAATCAGACACTCACCTTCCATCAGGCAGGTAGCGGCGTATGGTGAAGGGTATCTTCTTCAGACGAACCCAATGAAAAATTGTCTAAACACTTGCATTACAAGTTACAAAGACTTGTGTGTGAGTGTGTACGCGCACGCGCGCTTACTCATCATGTCTAATTCACAAAGCTATAAACTGGTACCTAACCCAAGACCTAAGATACACAAAGGCGAAAGGCAAAGCTTCATATAATATCAGACACTCACCTTCCATCAGGCAGGTAGCGGCGTATGGTGAAGGGTATCTTCTTCAGACGAAGCTCCTTCATAGCAATCTAAGCAGTTCAAAATTGAAATGATTAAATTTGCTTAGCAAAAACCAAGAATGATTTCTGTATCCATTGGTGTGCAAACAATCAGAACTCTCGCAAGTCAGATCATATGCCATATTCCCTTTACATTTTGCAACTTAAAGAAATTACTAATCAAGTTCCCAAAAAAAGAAGAAATTAGTCAAATTATTCTCTATCTTGCAGCACAACAGTATGGATGAAAGTATAAGTGAATGTCACCACATTCTTAAACACAAAGGAGGGTCAACAGAGGAATCTTCTCTGGAGACAGAAAAGGCCATTAAAAGTAGAAGGCCAAACAATCATTTAAAAGCTCCCAAGGCACAGAACACTAATAATTTAAAATTACATCCCTAATATCCTAAGATTACATCCCTAAAAATTCCCATGCTGCATACCATTACATTTTGTTAGACTTGGGCATTACACCTCGCCTTTGTTCCCCTTGCGCCTCCCCTTAGGCTTCACATCCTCAGGCTTCGGATTCTCACCAGAAATCTCCTTCACAGAATCATGTGCCACGGCAAACAATCAATGACAATCTGTAACGTGAGAGTCAATCTAAAGGTTCATCATCAGAAGGAAGAAAACCCTGCAATTTGTCGAAACTTCTCGTACGAGACCCAGAAAACAAATTGCCAAGGCCCAAGCCGTGCCCATGTAGGAAAGAACCCTTTCCACAGAGCTCTCAGACCTTCAACTTTGACTGTCTTCACAAGACAATCATAAGAACTGCTGTACATAATCTTCCCTTCCTTAATTTCTGACTGATTCATCATTCTCGTCTTTACCACGTCTGCTGGACAGCTCAAAGCAGTTGCCGAAAGGCCCGACATGATTGATGCTAATGTGTGGGCATATATATTATCCTCAGAAATCTGATTATTGATAACAAAAAGTTTTGCATGATCGTAACAAGCTAATTCTCCCATGTTTACTAAGAAAGCTCTTTGAACGTTAGGGAAAACCCCTTTCCAAAGTCCTCCAACACCTTCTGCTCGGGCGATCTTGTTTAAAGCATCGAAACACCCCGAGTACCTAGGTTGAAAGCCTTGGCTCACAAAACGACCATCTGCTTGCATCCTCACCTTTACAAGATCTGCCGGGCTTGCCACCAACTGTACTACTAGCAGTAAACAGAAGGATAATATTACTTTCGAAGCAAATACTCCATTTAAAGAAAACTAAAGCAGCTGGCCTAATCAATCATTGAGACATTGCCAAAGAAGTGCACAGCACGTCAACATAATCATGTGGTAAAGTCACCAGCAGAAGTATGACACTCAGACATATTCACTGTGAACTACATAACAAGTTAACCACATTACTTATGAATTACACTCCAAGAAAAAGTAGGTAAAACGTAAAGAGAAATTTGAAAAAATAAATACTCGGAGCACAGTACTTGCTTCCTATACTAAACAAGGCTAATCTTCACGACAGTTGCGTTTGATCAAGGCAAGGAAGCCAACAACAACAATGTCCGATCAATCACACAGCTTGAGACATTACGCAATAAACACAACACTATTGAACTATCATATAGTTTCTTGTATCATAAAAAGCTCATAAAACCAACCAGACTGTTGATCACTCCAGCACAAGGAACCACAAAACACACATAGCTCAAGCATTCATCTTTTCCATTCCCATTCCCAATTCGAAAAAGCTCGCATTTTTCAATGGCAACAGTAAAAAGCTTACATCTTTAATTAGTACTTTCTCCATCAGAAAATTCCAAAACATATTCAAATCTCAAGACAATAAGAAAGCCAAGTTACCTGAGCAATGACGCCGGAGAGTCCGCCGTAGAGGGCTTTAGCCCCGAGAGAGAGGGACCCACCATCGGTTTTCAAAGAGTTTCTGAGGTGCTCGTAGCCGACGATACGAACAGGCGTGTAAAAAAGGTGCCTGAGAATCGCCGGAGACAAACCCTTGTACAGTCCCAGAGGGCCTTCCCGGCGCACGATTTCCGAGGCCACCCGGAACGCGTTGGTGGGCCGGGTCGAGCCCAGAGACCGGGACTCGCCGTGGAGTTGGAGCCTCGTCTTCGTGAGGTCGATTGGAAACGTCGTCGTTTCGGCCACCATTGCTGAGATCGAGGTCAGTAAGATCTTTGTGGGGGCGTGTTGACGCCCGTGCTCTTGGCTCGGTTTCATCGCCGGCGAGACGTCCTGAGCTTTTTATGTAGCGACTTAACCAGTAACTGGTTCTTTTCATTTTTAGCAATTTATTGACAACAATTTTGTACAACGTAACTTTTAACTTGTAGAATATTAAAATATTAATAAACGGATTTTCTGATGAATTTTTTTACATTTTGATTTTGAAAAAAAAAATTTATATAATAAAAAAATGTTAGAAATTTTAGTATTTCGTCAATTCAAACACACTTTAAACATCATGTTGATCACTAGTGAGATTAAGAAATAATGACAATTTGAATAATAAATGAGGTTTCCATGATTCGATACATAAGGTATCAATGGAGCACCCGTAAAATATGATGAAATGTCAAAATATAAATCCTATTAAAATATTAATAATATTTTATTTTGAAATTTTGCCGTACCATAATTTAACTATTCATAGAGCATGATTTTTACAATGTGTTTCAATTAATAGAACAACAAAACTTTACAAGTATCCCCTCATATATATACCCCCTAATTGAGGAATACACCCTTCAGTAACAGATTTATTAAAAAAAAAAATTACTTTGTGAGTTGTGAGTTCTATCAATTCAAAAAGTGTTTAAAAAATCATTATTTGAGAGTGAAATACCCTGATGAGTCTAATTGAAAAAATCTGACTATATATAGGAGAGGATTCATAAAATGTGACTATATTTTAAGATATACCTTGCATGTGTGGCTACCTACATTTCACAGCAAAAAAACATGGTTTGTTCCATGATTTCCATCTCCTTTTGAAGTCTGTATAGAGCAAGCCTGTAAAGAACAAGAATAGGGAATAAGGGAAAGGAAAGCAGTCCTTAATTAGAAGAAATCGAAAGCTGGTTTCCTTTGTTTACTGCTAGACTACCTACCTCTTCTGTTTGCCACAACAATAAGAATGATTCGACTGAGAGCAAGACCTCTTCTTCCATCCTAGTAAAGTTGTGTTCATAAGGTTTCAGCCCTGTACCCAATTGTCCATGCCAGTATGACTTCTAGAGCAAGACCTACACGAAAAGGGAATCTAAAATTGCAGGAGTAGATTTTGGTGAGCTGCAAAGATATTAGAGAAATCCAGAGGCCTAGGCTGTGAAAGTAGGAGCATATTATAGAAACCCAAAGGCCTCTGGCTAAACCAAATATGAAAAACGAATCATAACAATGAGAATGATTAGACTTCTTCTCAAAGCCTCTTCTT
The DNA here is from genome assembly GCF_958449725.1 of Rosa rugosa. NCBI lineage: Eukaryota > Viridiplantae > Streptophyta > Magnoliopsida > Rosales > Rosaceae > Rosa > Rosa rugosa. The sequence continues at coordinate 19,791,633 of NC_084823.1, forward strand.
CCATCTTTATAAAGTTTGTCTTGATAGAGTCTGTCCAAGCCAATAACACTCATAGAGCAAAACCTACAAGAAAAGGGGATCTAGAATTGCAGCACTAGATTTTGGTGAGCTGCAAAGATATTATAGAAATCCGGAGGCCTAGGCTGTGAAAGTAGGAACATAGTAGTTAGGCTAAACCAAATATTGAAGTGTCAAGTTATCACATTTCTCATACACACAAAAGTATTAATACAAAATTAAATAATATAAAAAGAATCATTGCGAAACAAAATTGAATTTTAATATCATATGAAATCTAGAGCTACAAGAATCAAATGAGAACATGGAGCAGAAACCATCAGTTAAGACCTAAAATATGTTACAAAATCCCAAAAACGCTCCTATGGCACAGAACACTAATAATTCTAAGATTACATCCCTAATATTCTAAGACTACATCCCTAATAATTCCCAGGCTGCATAGTGCATGCCATTACATTTTGTTAGACTCGGGTCTTACACCTCTCCTTTGTTCCCCTTGCGCCTCCTCTTAGGCCCCTTGCACCTCTCCTTAGGCTTCACATCCTCAGGCTTCGCATTCTCACCAGAAATCTCCTTCACAGCTTCACAAACAGCATGCACAATCATTTTCTTCACCTCCAGCTTGTCCTCGCTGGCCCTGTGGTTTGGCGGAAGTGTGCGAAACTCTTCCGTCAAACGAAAGCACTCACCCACATTCTCAGGGGAAACAAAGTCCAGTGCAACTTTGATACAAGACTTCAAGTTCCTCACCTGATGAGGACAACCTGCAGGAATGAAAACAGCATCTCCAAGTTTTTGGACAAATGTCCACGGCTCGATACCGAATTCCTCCTTGAGCTTCCTCTTGTGCTCCACAGTGAGATAAACAGTCTGATCATGTATAGCATGAGTAACACGCTGCAAAGGATTACAGTGCACATGCCTAAATTCATTGATGTGCTTGTCGATGTATTTCTCTAGCTGCGGAACATCCTGGATCCGGAAAATGTCCCATAAGGCACCACCATCCTCACATACTTCAGCTGATTCTTCCTGAGGCCCACTACCATTTCCAGCACTCGTGTGACAATTCCCAAATATCTCTCTTTCGTCTTGCTTCCTGTGCTTTTTTTTCAACTTATCTATAGTTGCAAGTTGTTCAGTTGTAAGGGCCACTTCAGCTGTATGTGTCAGAATATTAACCGCATCAGACATATCGCAGTGAAGCTTGGTCACAGAATCTCCCCGTCCAAGCTCCTGTGCAAAACCATAGGCAATATATGTTTTTGGACCCATGTCCGGCTTTACTGAGGTAGGTGGCAAGTGGATGGCAAGGTTCAGGGTTCCCTTGTTGGGGTGAGTATACTCTTTGAAAGGCAGACAACAGACAAATTCCTTACCATGCCGGGGGAGACGATTGTCAAACTCAGTAGATGGTGGGAAGTCTTTGAGCTTGAGAATCTCAGGCCATCCTTTCTCATCAGGCCGGCCTTCGGAATATCCAGTAAAGAAATGGAGGTTATTAGTTTCTTTGAAACTCCAATCCAAGCATTCAATGGTATGGACTGCCAATTCTCTATCATGCTTGAGATTCTTTATCTGCCTAAATGCACGCCACATGACTAATGGTTCCCAGCTCAAACCTGATCCATTTTCAAGTGCATTGCTAACGATCACAGGCTCACCCCTCATCCAATGCCACTGAAAATGCCCAAAATCCTCATCTTGGATTTCTCCGACCCTTGGACAGAACAAGTAGTTATCATCAGAACCGTCTCTAGAAGCTGCTTTTCTTAACTTACAGCTGCTGCTACTTGAGTTGACAGCATCATTCACAGGTTTAACACATGAACACTTTTGTGCGCATGTTTCACTACTAGCATGCATAGGATTGTAACTTTCATCTATTTTTCCTGCTTTCTCTACCAAGTCTATGACATGATTCTGAGAAAAATTGCACCTCAATTCTAAATTATGCTTACCACAACCTTTCATGTGTGTTGGGGGGCAGAGAATGCTTCCATCTTCACTTGCTCTCCACTCAAATGTGGACTCTTCAGCAGATTCGGACTCGTCCTGCTTCACTCCCACATCATCATTCCTCTTCAGCTCTCCCTCTCCATCCAAACACTTCCCCGCATTAACAAATTCCTCACTTACTTCATCCTCTCTGCCTCTCTTTTTCTGCTTCCCATCTTGAATATTTCCATCTTCACTTGCTATCGTGGACTCTTGAGCAGATTCTGACGAGTCCAGCTTCACTCCCACATCAACATTCTCCTTCAACTCTTCTTCTCTTTTCTTCTTTAGCAAGCTCTTCAACTCCTTTTCTATCTTTTTTTTTAGCAAGCTCTTCAACTCTCCCTTTCCATGCAAATACTCACGCCCCAAATCAACATACTTCTGACTCTCTTCCTCCTCCATACCTCTCTTCTTCCACTTGCCATCTCGAATCTCCCGGCAGCAAATGAGGCACAGATCATACTCACACTCAGGACAACTCCTATGAAAATCAAAAATCGAAGTGCTGCAGTTATTGCAGTACATACGCTCATCGTCAGCGCAATTAGCCTTCTCCACCTTGAGCTCCGAAACATCACCTAATCCCTGCCTCTTGGCTTCCACCACCATCTCACTCACCTGCTCATCCCTAATCCTCTTCAAATACGGAAGCAGCTGATGAACCAAATACTTACAGTGCTCCAGCTTGGTCTCCTCGTCGATTTTCGGGTCTAGATTCTTCAAACACCTATTAGGCACATCCAGTCTAAGGCAGGCTTTGCAGTTGCAGTTGCCGCGGCACACAGGACAAGCCTCAGCAATGGCTTCCTCTGACGTGTTGGGATACCACCTCTGTATGCAAGGGATACAATACCTCTTCCTCATTCCCTTACCCCTTTTCGGACAACTCGTGCACCGAACCACTCTCCCTTTATCATTCCTCTGACACTGATGGCACATTGTTGAAACGTCCTTCACTGCCTCATCTTCATCCTCCACCGCCGCCGCCGCTGCTTTTCTCTTCTTCATCTTCCGAATCTCCGGCTCCTCCTCCTCCTCCTCCTCCTCCACCACCGCCTTTACAGCCCTTGCCGCCCTCTGTGGACAACGCCTCTTTACCTCCACACCATATTCAGCAACCTCTTCCTCGTTTTGATTTTGATTTCCCAAAACACCCTCACCACCACCGCCTTCTTCTTGTTTCTTCCTCCGCCGCTTCCTGCCTCTGCCCTCCACCAAAGGAGCCGACTCTGGCTTCGGCTCCACAGCTTCTTCTTTTACTTCCCCATTAACTCCCTCGTTCTGAATTCCCAAAATACCCTCGGCCTTCATCTCCTCCAGACCAGCGCCGTTCTCTTCTTGCCTCGGCCGGCCTCTGCCTTTGGTTTTCTTTCTCGCCGCCATTGCCAAGATTCAAAACTAACCGCAGAGTTGCTTTTCTCGATTTAGGGTTTGCGTAAAGGGTATTTTATATTGGGTGAGTGGGTAATGTCCGCTGGTTTTTGGGATATGGATGATTTCAAAACTAGGGTCGAGGAACAGTGGGTGCCCAATCCAATGGTTTTTGAAATTCAAAACTGGCGCCACTAATTTCGCTTGGAATCAATTTCAAATTCAATCTGGTTTTGGGATTTGGGATTTGGGAACAGGAGGATGATGATGATGAAGAAGAAGAAGAAGAACCCTAAGACCTGATTGATTGATCCGTTTAATATATAGAAACATAAAGTACACGCGTTATGGATTCCTTAATCTTCTGGGGGAAGGAACAGTCCAACTAGCTTGAACTACTTCTCACTTTAAACTTTAAAGTCAAAGCATGCAATCTTTTTGAGTTTGAGGTCAACTAGTCAACACAATAATTACAATACTACTCTGTGTCGGTATATTTATGATAATATCATCTTAAATCTCTGAGTTTAAGTTTTTGAAAATTTGGTAATTCTCCCATGTTCCCTTAAAAGTTCGTAAAAGTTCGGTATTTTTAATTTCCATACGTTAAATAATATTCAATCAGTGGCGGATACTGAATCCAAATATGGAGTAGGCTACATATTTGGATCTTTTTTTTTGCCGAATTCTAAATTTCTTTTTTTTTGGTAGAACCATGCAGAAGTCTAAGACTGGAACTGAAACAGGTGTAATTGAAAGAGGTTGAAAATCTTATTATAGCCGAAACAGGTGTAATTGAATCCTTTAATGTTGATCATATGCCCATCGATGGAGACAGCAATATGAAAGTAAGTAAATAAGACTGTACGTACCTTTTGACTCGTGAACAAATTAAAGAAGCGATTTTGGGTTATTCAATCTATCTCTTCCAAATTCAGACCAAAAAAAAAAACATCTATCTCTTCCGAATGATCGAGTCAATTTGATCGAGGAGGACAAAACATGTAGAAAATGCGGGAAGATCCCACTAACTAGTGGTAAGAAGAAGATGCAATTTTGTAATGGTATTTAATTACACGATATTGTTACTTAACAAAAGTGATGAGAAAAAAAAAAACAGAATTATAAACAATTAAATCCACCTCTCAGACTAATGGTGACTTCCAAAGCACACCAACAAAAAATCATATGTGAGTCATGGACCTATTAATGTCAACAAACATAAGTCTTGAAAATAATTGTGGGGTGCTGCCATAATATTACTGCAAAAGTGGGTAAAAGAATAATATCATTAGACCAGATTTGTGGTAGTGATGTCAAAGCTCCTACCAAAAGCTTCTCCTTCATGGGAGCAAAACCAAGGTTGAAACTATCAACTACTAAAATTCATCAAAGTAGCAGAATCCAAGGAAAAAGATCGAAGAAAAATTAACGGTTCAGCGGTTCTTACAGCCAAAGCAATACTGCTTTGTACCAGTCCCCGCTTCAAAACAATTGGCAGATAGTCGGGATTGAAGTTCAAATATTGACTGGAGAAAGGATTTAGTCCTTTCTTCAAGTAACCCCTGAGAAGTAGATGTTGGAACTTGTGGGACTAGTCCCACATGGAAGAAGTTTTAAAGGCTAATGGCCTTTATAACTTCTTCCATGTATAGAAGCTGTAAAGAAGTAAATGGATGACATGTATAGAAGTGGGTTTTGTGGGCTTTTCTAGTGGGTTTCTCATTGGATTATACAAATATATATAAGTCAAAGATGGGTCTTGGGGGCTCTTGGGCTCGGTTTGACTAAATCTAATTTTATTTTTGCTTAACTGTTCAATTTTCGGATAAAATCTAACAGTTGCAATGGATGGAATCAAACAACGTCAAACAACTGCCGATGCAACCGACGCAACTGTTCATCTTGGCTTTTATATAAGGACGACCTTCGGTCGTCATTATCCATCGATCGATCTTCTTCTTCCTCCTCCAAAAGTTATTATATATTCAATTTGTGTTCTATATTTAGATTATATATATATATATATATACAGTTACTGTTCGTATATACTGATTGGTTCTAACAGTAGAAACTCTATGTCAAGTTTGTTGTTCTCGATCTATAAAGACCAGTTAGGTCTAGACTTAGCTAATTTGCACACAACACGAACACGAGTGAAATTATGAGGATTTGATTTGAGGTTTATAGGTTTGGTTCCATGTAGGTCACAACGAGAAGAATACAAATTTTAATGGTTTGGTTTAGTTAATCCGTTAACACGATAAGAACAATTAACATAATAAAGGTATTCTTGTAATTAAATTTGAGGTTTTCTAGTCTAATGTAAATTAAAAATCCTAATGCATCTAAGTAATTCATCGTAGTTCATTTCTCAATTTTCATGACAACAACCTCAATTCTCTACTTTCAACAAGAAAAATGTACCTCAACTGTATAAGATCGATTTACGTGTGATTCTTATGTTACTCTAAGTTTATAAGATTTTATAAGTTAAGATTTAGTTATTTTCTTAGCGGGTCTTAATGGATTTTTACGATTAACATGTTAGCTTAACGGTTTATTATTGTGTTCCACGATAAATATACAAAATCATCTTAATACGACATGAACACGACACGACACGCTGCTTTGCTAGGTCTAGTTAGGTCATCATTGAATATTTATACGTTAGTATCCAACTATCCAAGAAAACAGTTGCCCCTTCAACAAGGGTATAAAGCTTGAAAACTTAGAACAAAACCCCATTTGTTTGCATCAACTTTTCAAGGGGCTCATTCAAGACGTTGTAGAAGGCCAAACCATGTCTCTAACTCTTGTAAATACTCTCATGGTGTTTTGTCCTTTGAAATAGATAATTGGTCGCATACACAGGGAAGAGAAAACATGAGTTATGTTATTAATTGTTGCTTATGGTCATTGTGGCCAACAAGTTTGAGAGATCTTTGGGTTGGTGCACCTGCGGCGGTGATTAGCCTGACTTTGCTAAAATAACTACATGGATCTCGATCCATATTGACTGGATAGATATGTATTAAATTGCTCACGTAACTGAAATAACTTACTATCTCACCTCAATTTTTTCGGACACAAGGGGTCGAATTACAGTAGTCTCTAACTAGTGCGGGCTAAAATTCAATTCAAAATCCCAAAATGGGGTCACTTCTTCTAAATAACCAAAATTTAGCTAGGTATACATGTAAAAGTAAAACAATGATGCAAATTTCTATAATCCAAGATCAAAACGCTAACATTTTGAAATGCTACTAATTAGTTAGATCCCTTTTATCTTGATGTCCAATTGAATACAGTGTACATGTCACGCCCCGAATTTTGAATGATAAATTCAAATCCGAAACATGAATTAAACCACTTAATCAAATAAACGTTCTGAATTTTTTTCTCAATATAACCTCACCACACGGTACACAAACTCCAAATCTCGACACCTCGAGTTCATTATTACAATTCACTCTCACAAGCAATATTGTAAAGCTCTAAATGAGCATAACACACCTCACAACTTACAATTGCTGTAAAACTCTAACAATTGCTCTATCCGCACGATCACCGTCCTGGTTCTCCTGTCCTGTAGGATTACCCGCTACACAATTTGAATAGTGTACCGGGAGTTGCAACAACACAAAACCCGGTAAGCTTTTGACAGCTAGTATGAGTAAACAAGAAAGAACTGTTGATTTATTAAATTACAAGACCACCACAAACCCACGTTACTTTCTCACTCTCATATATATATATATAGACACTTATGAGTTACTCTCAATTTAGCTCATAAGATTTCCCAACATTTAACAGACAGACTCATATATATATATAGACACTTATGAGTTACTCTCAATTTCCCTCATAAGGTTACCACATATATATAGACACTTATGAGTTACTCTCAAATTCACTCATAAGGTCACTCCACATTTGGCAGACAGACTAGAGCTCTAACTGAACGTAACCACTCGTCCGGCCACAGACGTGATTACGATTTAATACTATTAATAACCACCAGCCCGGTACGAGAGCGTGATTCACTAATAGATGCCATGGTCACCTCGTGACCTAGTGATCTCCACAGATCACAACAATTTATTGTTCCTCAACAATAAAACTCAACACCTCTCACAATATATTGTTTCTCAACAATAAACTCAATACCTCTCACAATATATTGTTTCTCAACAATAACTCAACACAACTCCAACAATACATATTATTTCACGTAATAATATATATACAGACATTCACACAGGAATGTCTAGTAACACCAACAATAGTTCATAGGATTGCAACAAAATAAAGCAATTAATTGTATTGGGTTCGTAATATGAACCACGTGAGGTTTACTCACCTCGATAATCCCGCTGCGTCTTCAATTCAGCTCAAAATACGATCCACAATCGTCCACCAACTCAAACCGTCAATCACCTAGTCAGATACGATCTTAACTTAGCAATCATTCATAAACCACACATATACTGAAATCCAACGGTCGGATTCTAATTATATGATGATCCGACGGTCAGATCGAATTTATATGATGATCCAACGGTCGGATCCTCACGGATCGCCCTTAGGATCATCCTCCAAAATTATCACGAAGATCCAACGGTCAGATCTTCTTGAATCACTCTAACAACCATCTCCTCAAAATTATACGAAAATCCGACGGTCAGATTCTCTCGAATCGCTTTCCGAAACACTATTTCATAATTATACGAAGATCCAACGGTCGGATCTTCGTCCGTGACCTCTCAAAGTCATCAGAACAGTCATACGATCAACATATCAAAACTACAAGTCAATCGGACTGTCCGATCTTCAAGAAACATTAATCGAACGATCGAAATTAATCGAAATCATAAAATTCATAACTAAATCATACGATATCCAAAAATTGCGTATAATATATCGAAATGATCGTATCGACATGTAGAACACAAAAATGGACAGAAACTGTCCTTGGGGTGGCCGGAGGTCGCCGGAAACCACCATCACAGTGGCGGCACCGCCACCCGTTCAAAGTCAAAATTAGCCAAAACTTCCAACATGAAAGTTCTTTATTTTTACATGCTGGTCAATATTCATAACTAGCACAAGATCAGAAAATAACGGGAAGAGGTTGAAAAATACCAAAACAGTCGAGTTGGCCGGAAAATCTGCAGAAACCGGCGAGCTCCAGTTTGACGTAAAAAGGTCCTCCAATGGCTTCTATCCCTTCTGGATATTTGTTCAGAAATTCAAGGTGAGCTCTCCAGTTCAAGAATCACTCAAAACGAACCTCCACAACTCGAGATATCGAGCTCCACAGTCCGGTTTCGATCTAGGTCGGGTTGAGCTTCCAGTCGCCACCACAAGCCACGCCGCCGTGCAAGGTTACTTCTGGGAGCTTCAGGAAGTTGAGGTGAGCTCGTGGGTGAAGTTTGATGAGCTTTGGTGGCTTGTAGCTCGAGATATCAAGCTTCGAACCAAAACTGGGCTGAATCGGACTCGTGCCTCCGCCGTCGTTTCCGGTTGTACCGCCGAGCAAGGCTGCCTCCAGCATCTGCGCAAGGTTGAGGCGAAACTAATGGCGGTGGTCCGACGCCGTTTGGTGGACTAAGGGAGGAGCTATTGATCGAAGAGCTGCTGCTCTGTTTTTTCTTCGTTTCGGATGCGAGGGAGATCGAGAGAGAGAAAGAAGAAAAAAAAGAGAAAAAGAAAAAGAAGGAAGGAGACCCGGAGGAAAGGAAAAGGAAAAGGAAAAGGAAGAAAAAGAAAAGAAAAGAAAAAGAGAATCCGAGGAAAAGAGATTATAAAAAAGAATCTCATATTTCCAAAATTCGTAACATAATCGTACGAACTCAAAAAATTTCGTTCGACATATGCACGCGATCATTTCGACGAGCTCTACAACTTTTATGAAGGAAGTTTTCCCAAATTCTGTACGTATAAAAAGTCAATTTCCACGAGCCCCTAAATAACGTTCGTTTTCGAAAATAAAATCGTTTGAACTAATTCCACAACTTCTCCAAGCTTCGTACTCGCTCCTACTATCGTGAAATCATTTCTAAAAATCCACGGAATTTAATTTGGATTTTCCGGGGTATTACAGTCTACCCTCCTTAAAGAAATTTCGTCCCGAAATTTAAGTGCAAGTTAATTGCTCTCGATTACGGTTAACCTAACCATCGAATCTCCATCTTTCCCAAAACTGTAGTAATCTACAAAGCCACAGCCCTTTGTATAAAAATACATTCCTATAGCCACTAAATCCTTTCATCACGATGTAAATTCACAAAACAACTGCTCAACATCACTCCACATCAATTACACAAAATCATCACGTGGATCATCACATAGATCATCACTTAGATCTTCACAGGGATTATCTCATAGATCATCACCCTGTACTGGCATACAAGCACAGTAAAGACTCCCACAAAGCGTTTCGCTACTCCATTAGCATCACGGTAAATCTCTATAATAAAACTTAAGCATGCACTATTCTACACAACAATAGAGATGCATCACTCAAAACAAATCATTCTCAAAAGCACTTCAACAAAACATGTCACCCAGTGATGATGACTTGGGCTTGCTCAATCCTTGGGCTAAGCATTAGGGCTGGCCAATTGGGCCGAAGAAACCGAACCATCCACATTCCGAACCGGCCCGAACCAATTTGGGTTTAACATTTGGGCCTACCATTCGGGCCGAACAATTGGGCTTACTATTTGGGCCTACAAATCGGGCCTAACATTTGGGCTTACTATTTGGGCCTACAAATCGGGCCTAACATTTGGGCTTACTATTTGGGCCTACCAATCGGCCCACCAACTTCCAGCTCGGCTACGGTATGAAATTGTACATACCGTATATACGTATGCATACCGTACAGACCGTATATACGTATGCACACCGTACATACCGTATATACGTCCGTATATCAAGCATATACGAGATCCAAAAATATTTGTAAGAGGTAAGGTTCGAACTCCCGACCTCGAACACGAAGGTTTTGCTCCCAGCCACTGAAGCAAGAGCTGCCTTCATTAATATATGCTCACGTGTTATATTTATTATGTCATATGCGACATAAATAAAATAACGGGGGAGGCAAGGTTCGAAACCTTAACCTGCTGCACAAGGGCTTTGCCCACCAACCACTGGAGCACAAGCTGTGCTTAATATAATGTGTACAAATGTTTTACTTATTATGTCATAAGCGAACATAATAAAAATAAACGAGAGGCAAGGTTCGAACCTCTGACCTCTTGTACATGAGCCTTGCTCTTCAACCACTAGAGCACCAGCTGCTCTCGTTACTATCCATGCAACTTCTTTTATTTATTCTATCATAAGCGATAGAATAACAACAAACTGTCGGTACACTCCACGTGCCACGACACGTCTCTTCCGTGATTTACGGAAAGCAAATCACTTTCGGCTAAAGCTGTCTGCCACAGCGTCTCGAGGTTCGGCCTGTCCCCTTACACGCTCAACACGCGCCAACAGCTTTTCCGGGTTTCGGGGCGACTTTAATCCAACGCGTGGATTCAAATTCTGAGATCGTTCATCCAACGGTGGAGATCTGCTCACCTTGTTCTATAAATAGGTGCATTCTGGAGAAAAACTGTTCACTCCAAAAGAAAAGAAATTTTTCTTCCGAGCTCAAGTCTTTCTCTCTCAACTCTTCAGCCTTTCTCTTCTCAAATCCTTCCTTCATCAATTTCAATCCTTCTCTTCTGATCTTCTCTCCCATCTAGTTGATTCAATCCCATCTTTCCTCTGAACTTTCAGATCTTCAATATTTTCCTCCAAATCTTCAATCCTTCTTTCTCAGATCTTTTCTTCCATTTGAAGATTCGATCTCATCTTTCCTCTGAGAATCTCAGATCTCCAATCACCAGTTCAACAACTCCAATCCTTCTAACAAAATCTCCCTCAAACACTAAACCATGTATTCCTCGATTTCCACATCCTCTCACCCCATGACCCAAGAGCCACGAACTCTGCAACTAATGGAGCTCCAAACCCCGCAACAAATGGAACCACAACAACAGCAACCAACAGAGGAGGGAGGAAACACCCAAGCAGCTGGAAGTAGTGCCAACATGGATTTCTGGCGAAGCCGTACCAGGTGGATTCCTACTCCAGAACAAATAAGAATCCTCAAGGATCTTTACTATGTCAAGGGATTTAAGTGCCCAACTACAGAGCAGATTCACGAGATCTGTCTCCAGCTGAACCAGTATGGGTATGTTGAGGGTAAGAACATTTACTTTTGGTTCCAGAACGTCAGGGCTCGAGAGAAGCAGATGAATAGGTGTAATCAGGCTGCTCCAGTGCCCATGAGAACTAGTTCTCTTGGTACTGGTAGATCCATTGATCTCAATTTTGGGTCCACTGGTTCTACTGGTGCTGGTGGATCCATCGACATCAATTTTGGGCCAGCTGGTGGATCCATTGACATCAATTTTGGGTCCACTAGTTCTACTGATGATGGTAGATCCATTGATCTCAACTTTGGTTCCACCTATTCTACTGGTAATGAAGGATTTCTTGATTTAAATTTTGTCTCATATTCTTCCTCACACTTCAACACTAATACCAGTCCAACTCTTTTGGCACAACAGGAGGACAAACATCCCTGCAACAACGAGGAGGAGATCACCAGGAGGTTCAAACTCTTCCTCTGTTCCCCGTGCACGGCGAGGACGTCTTTGGTAACCTGAAGGCTACTTCCGAGGAAGGTAGCGCTTTTGGTTACTATTCTGGTGGCTCAGGCGGTTACCACAGTGGCTCAAACGTTTCTCTTGAGCTCAGCCTCAATCCATCCGGAGCTGCTGACTAGGCTTAGTATAGCATAGTCCTCGTTTTCCTTTTTTTTTTTTTTTTTTTTTTTTTTTTTTTTTTTGTAATATAAACTCAATAAGATGGTGTGCATGTTTTCTTTTCTTTTTGTTTAACCAACAACAACACCAAGGATCGAACCTTGGTCACCCAATACTATTTTCAAAACCATAAACAACTCTACTGCACACATCTTTCATAATGATGCAATAAAAACAATCACTCAAAAAGAATCCAACAATCAAATAAGTCGCATCGAGGTCTAGCTAGTATCCTCTGAGTCAAACCAAACACAAACAATTTCGTCGTTAGAATTAGGGTTTAATAAAGCTAAACACATCCTGAGTTAGCTAGGAAAAACCCACATCCTTAGAGTTACCCATACAAATCTTATAAAATCTCAACCATTTCCTCTATTAATTGCTCCATTAAACTTACCACAATTCATACCCTATGAATTTACGATTTAGAAACCGAATCAAACTCCATATCACATAGTAATTCACTTGAACCACTATGGATATACCTAACAAAGTCACTAAAATCAATATCCGAAATTGCGTTTAACTATATCACCTAAGATCAATCACCAAAGGCACACACTCTCATCCAACATCCTTCACAAGAACTGATTCTAACTTTCCCAATTAATTACACCAAAATCAACTCCATTTCAAAACTTTAAGTGTCCCGCCTACTTAAACTTAAAACACAAACAACCTCAAATTCACTTCAGTCCAACTCCATACTACGATCCAAAACTTAAGAAAACTAGTTCACAAAATCAATTTCCTTCACTTAAATAAAACTATGTCCACAAGTCATAGTCAGGTCAACAGACCAAGGTGTCCAAATGGAGAATTTCCAATCCAGTTGTCTTTGTGAAACGCAAAATATCAATCAAAAATGATGCTCGCAACATCAACCACGTATATAAAACACGTTCCTCGAACTCGATTCAATTTTAGAATCACTAAAATTACTACTAGTCCCACTTCAATAACCCTTATGATTATAGGTACTTGTAGATAACTTAAATATATAGTCGTTCGTCTCAATCACTCAAACACAAGATCAAACTCCGTTCTCGCACCTCAAACTCTGCTCAACAACTTACAAACACATGGAAGAATTAACCACAATAATTCCTTCCCTAACCGCAACACTACTCACAACTCCACATGAGTCAAGAATCTATTCAAAAACATTAGTCTATCCAACTTAAAAAGGCAAAATTACTATCGATTAATACTCGTATCCACATTACAGACGAGCATAGGTCCACACCATGCCTTCAACCAAACACTTCAACAATCAAAAGAACCTCATTTCCATAAAACAATCCTCGTTGACTTAACAGAGTTGAATCAAGAGGTTTCTATTCCTCAAGGATTGTAACTCGCGGCCACTAAACTTATTCCAATACGAACCTACAAGACAACTGTAAGGTTCTAAGTACAACCCCTTCGAATCTCCATCACCTAAGGAGTATAGTATGCTTGGCTAATACATGTATAACACCTAAAACACAGTATAAGTCAAATACAAATTCATATTAACCAAGTCAATACTATAGGGAAGGTATTCACGTTCCTAAAACGACCTAGCGGCCTAAACAACTCCCAACACTCACGCATACCCAATGACTTAGCCAATACCGAAGAGCACACGATGGGGATCCGCTGCAGACGGGCCATCACTCGGAAGGTATTGACACATCACCAAATATGCACCTTACGCTCTGATACCAAACTGTCACGCCCCGAATTTTGAATGATAAATTCAAATCCGAAACATGAATTAAACCACTTAATCAAATAAACGTTCTGAATTTTTTTCTCAATATAACCTCACCACACGGTACACAAACTCCAAATCTCGACACCTCGAGTTCATTATTACAATTCACTCTCACAAGCAATATTGTAAAGCTCTAAATGAGCATAACACACCTCACAACTTACAATTGCTGTAAAACTCTAACAATTGCTCTATCCGCACGATCACCGTCCTGGTTCTCCTGTCCTGTAGGATTACCCGCTACACAATTTGAATAGTGTACCGGGAGTTGCAACAACACAAAACCCGGTAAGCTTTTGACAGCTAGTATGAGTAAACAAGAAAGAACTGTTGATTTATTAAATTACAAGACCACCACAAACCCACGTTACTTTCTCACTCTCATATATATATATATAGACACTTATGAGTTACTCTCAATTTAGCTCATAAGATTTCCCAACATTTAACAGACAGACTCATATATATATATAGACACTTATGAGTTACTCTCAATTTCCCTCATAAGGTTACCACATATATATAGACACTTATGAGTTACTCTCAAATTCACTCATAAGGTCACTCCACATTTGGCAGACAGACTAGAGCTCTAACTGAACGTAACCACTCGTCCGGCCACAGACGTGATTACGATTTAATACTATTAATAACCACCAGCCCGGTACGAGAGCGTGATTCACTAATAGATGCCATGGTCACCTCGTGACCTAGTGATCTCCACAGATCACAACAATTTATTGTTCCTCAACAATAAAACTCAACACCTCTCACAATATATTGTTTCTCAACAATAAACTCAATACCTCTCACAATATATTGTTTCTCAACAATAACTCAACACAACTCCAACAATACATATTATTTCACGTAATAATATATATACAGACATTCACACAGGAATGTCTAGTAACACCAACAATAGTTCATAGGATTGCAACAAAATAAAGCAATTAATTGTATTGGGTTCGTAATATGAACCACGTGAGGTTTACTCACCTCGATAATCCCGCTGCGTCTTCAATTCAGCTCAAAATACGATCCACAATCGTCCACCAACTCAAACCGTCAATCACCTAGTCAGATACGATCTTAACTTAGCAATCATTCATAAACCACACATATACTGAAATCCAACGGTCGGATTCTAATTATATGATGATCCGACGGTCAGATCGAATTTATATGATGATCCAACGGTCGGATCCTCACGGATCGCCCTTAGGATCATCCTCCAAAATTATCACGAAGATCCAACGGTCAGATCTTCTTGAATCACTCTAACAACCATCTCCTCAAAATTATACGAAAATCCGACGGTCAGATTCTCTCGAATCGCTTTCCGAAACACTATTTCATAATTATACGAAGATCCAACGGTCGGATCTTCGTCCGTGACCTCTCAAAGTCATCAGAACAGTCATACGATCAACATATCAAAACTACAAGTCAATCGGACTGTCCGATCTTCAAGAAACATTAATCGAACGATCGAAATTAATCGAAATCATAAAATTCATAACTAAATCATACGATATCCAAAAATTGCGTATAATATATCGAAATGATCGTATCGACATGTAGAACACAAAAATGGACAGAAACTGTCCTTGGGGTGGCCGGAGGTCGCCGGAAACCACCATCACAGTGGCGGCACCGCCACCCGTTCAAAGTCAAAATTAGCCAAAACTTCCAACATGAAAGTTCTTTATTTTTACATGCTGGTCAATATTCATAACTAGCACAAGATCAGAAAATAACGGGAAGAGGTTGAAAAATACCAAAACAGTCGAGTTGGCCGGAAAATCTGCAGAAACCGGCGAGCTCCAGTTTGACGTAAAAAGGTCCTCCAATGGCTTCTATCCCTTCTGGATATTTGTTCAGAAATTCAAGGTGAGCTCTCCAGTTCAAGAATCACTCAAAACGAACCTCCACAACTCGAGATATCGAGCTCCACAGTCCGGTTTCGATCTAGGTCGGGTTGAGCTTCCAGTCGCCACCACAAGCCACGCCGCCGTGCAAGGTTACTTCTGGGAGCTTCAGGAAGTTGAGGTGAGCTCGTGGGTGAAGTTTGATGAGCTTTGGTGGCTTGTAGCTCGAGATATCAAGCTTCGAACCAAAACTGGGCTGAATCGGACTCGTGCCTCCGCCGTCGTTTCCGGTTGTACCGCCGAGCAAGGCTGCCTCCAGCATCTGCGCAAGGTTGAGGCGAAACTAATGGCGGTGGTCCGACGCCGTTTGGTGGACTAAGGGAGGAGCTATTGATCGAAGAGCTGCTGCTCTGTTTTTTCTTCGTTTCGGATGCGAGGGAGATCGAGAGAGAGAAAGAAGAAAAAAAAGAGAAAAAGAAAAAGAAGGAAGGAGACCCGGAGGAAAGGAAAAGGAAAAGGAAAAGGAAGAAAAAGAAAAGAAAAGAAAAAGAGAATCCGAGGAAAAGAGATTATAAAAAAGAATCTCATATTTCCAAAATTCGTAACATAATCGTACGAACTCAAAAAATTTCGTTCGACATATGCACGCGATCATTTCGACGAGCTCTACAACTTTTATGAAGGAAGTTTTCCCAAATTCTGTACGTATAAAAAGTCAATTTCCACGAGCCCCTAAATAACGTTCGTTTTCGAAAATAAAATCGTTTGAACTAATTCCACAACTTCTCCAAGCTTCGTACTCGCTCCTACTATCGTGAAATCATTTCTAAAAATCCACGGAATTTAATTTGGATTTTCCGGGGTATTACAGTCTACCCTCCTTAAAGAAATTTCGTCCCGAAATTTAAGTGCAAGTTAATTGCTCTCGATTACGGTTAACCTAACCATCGAATCTCCATCTTTCCCAAAACTGTAGTAATCTACAAAGCCACAGCCCTTTGTATAAAAATACATTCCTATAGCCACTAAATCCTTTCATCACGATGTAAATTCACAAAACAACTGCTCAACATCACTCCACATCAATTACACAAAATCATCACGTGGATCATCACATAGATCATCACTTAGATCTTCACAGGGATTATCTCATAGATCATCACCCTGTACTGGCATACAAGCACAGTAAAGACTCCCACAAAGCGTTTCGCTACTCCATTAGCATCACGGTAAATCTCTATAATAAAACTTAAGCATGCACTATTCTACACAACAATAGAGATGCATCACTCAAAACAAATCATTCTCAAAAGCACTTCAACAAAACATGTCACCCAGTGATGATGACTTGGGCTTGCTCAATCCTTGGGCTAAGCATTAGGGCTGGCCAATTGGGCCGAAGAAACCGAACCATCCACATTCCGAACCGGCCCGAACCAATTTGGGTTTAACATTTGGGCCTACCATTCGGGCCGAACAATTGGGCTTACTATTTGGGCCTACAAATCGGGCCTAACATTTGGGCTTACTATTTGGGCCTACAAATCGGGCCTAACATTTGGGCTTACTATTTGGGCCTACCAATCGGCCCACCAACTTCCAGCTCGGCTACGGTATGAAATTGTACATACCGTATATACGTATGCATACCGTACAGACCGTATATACGTATGCACACCGTACATACCGTATATACGTCCGTATATCAAGCATATACGAGATCCAAAAATATTTGTAAGAGGTAAGGTTCGAACTCCCGACCTCGAACACGAAGGTTTTGCTCCCAGCCACTGAAGCAAGAGCTGCCTTCATTAATATATGCTCACGTGTTATATTTATTATGTCATATGCGACATAAATAAAATAACGGGGGAGGCAAGGTTCGAAACCTTAACCTGCTGCACAAGGGCTTTGCCCACCAACCACTGGAGCACAAGCTGTGCTTAATATAATGTGTACAAATGTTTTACTTATTATGTCATAAGCGAACATAATAAAAATAAACGAGAGGCAAGGTTCGAACCTCTGACCTCTTGTACATGAGCCTTGCTCTTCAACCACTAGAGCACCAGCTGCTCTCGTTACTATCCATGCAACTTCTTTTATTTATTCTATCATAAGCGATAGAATAACAACAAACTGTCGGTACACTCCACGTGCCACGACACGTCTCTTCCGTGATTTACGGAAAGCAAATCACTTTCGGCTAAAGCTGTCTGCCACAGCGTCTCGAGGTTCGGCCTGTCCCCTTACACGCTCAACACGCGCCAACAGCTTTTCCGGGTTTCGGGGCGACTTTAATCCAACGCGTGGATTCAAATTCTGAGATCGTTCATCCAACGGTGGAGATCTGCTCACCTTGTTCTATAAATAGGTGCATTCTGGAGAAAAACTGTTCACTCCAAAAGAAAAGAAATTTTTCTTCCGAGCTCAAGTCTTTCTCTCTCAACTCTTCAGCCTTTCTCTTCTCAAATCCTTCCTTCATCAATTTCAATCCTTCTCTTCTGATCTTCTCTCCCATCTAGTTGATTCAATCCCATCTTTCCTCTGAACTTTCAGATCTTCAATATTTTCCTCCAAATCTTCAATCCTTCTTTCTCAGATCTTTTCTTCCATTTGAAGATTCGATCTCATCTTTCCTCTGAGAATCTCAGATCTCCAATCACCAGTTCAACAACTCCAATCCTTCTAACAAAATCTCCCTCAAACACTAAACCATGTATTCCTCGATTTCCACATCCTCTCACCCCATGACCCAAGAGCCACGAACTCTGCAACTAATGGAGCTCCAAACCCCGCAACAAATGGAACCACAACAACAGCAACCAACAGAGGAGGGAGGAAACACCCAAGCAGCTGGAAGTAGTGCCAACATGGATTTCTGGCGAAGCCGTACCAGGTGGATTCCTACTCCAGAACAAATAAGAATCCTCAAGGATCTTTACTATGTCAAGGGATTTAAGTGCCCAACTACAGAGCAGATTCACGAGATCTGTCTCCAGCTGAACCAGTATGGGTATGTTGAGGGTAAGAACATTTACTTTTGGTTCCAGAACGTCAGGGCTCGAGAGAAGCAGATGAATAGGTGTAATCAGGCTGCTCCAGTGCCCATGAGAACTAGTTCTCTTGGTACTGGTAGATCCATTGATCTCAATTTTGGGTCCACTGGTTCTACTGGTGCTGGTGGATCCATCGACATCAATTTTGGGCCAGCTGGTGGATCCATTGACATCAATTTTGGGTCCACTAGTTCTACTGATGATGGTAGATCCATTGATCTCAACTTTGGTTCCACCTATTCTACTGGTAATGAAGGATTTCTTGATTTAAATTTTGTCTCATATTCTTCCTCACACTTCAACACTAATACCAGTCCAACTCTTTTGGCACAACAGGAGGACAAACATCCCTGCAACAACGAGGAGGAGATCACCAGGAGGTTCAAACTCTTCCTCTGTTCCCCGTGCACGGCGAGGACGTCTTTGGTAACCTGAAGGCTACTTCCGAGGAAGGTAGCGCTTTTGGTTACTATTCTGGTGGCTCAGGCGGTTACCACAGTGGCTCAAACGTTTCTCTTGAGCTCAGCCTCAATCCATCCGGAGCTGCTGACTAGGCTTAGTATAGCATAGTCCTCGTTTTCCTTTTTTTTTTTTTTTTTTTTTTTTTTTTTTTTTTTGTAATATAAACTCAATAAGATGGTGTGCATGTTTTCTTTTCTTTTTGTTTAACCAACAACAACACCAAGGATCGAACCTTGGTCACCCAATACTATTTTCAAAACCATAAACAACTCTACTGCACACATCTTTCATAATGATGCAATAAAAACAATCACTCAAAAAGAATCCAACAATCAAATAAGTCGCATCGAGGTCTAGCTAGTATCCTCTGAGTCAAACCAAACACAAACAATTTCGTCGTTAGAATTAGGGTTTAATAAAGCTAAACACATCCTGAGTTAGCTAGGAAAAACCCACATCCTTAGAGTTACCCATACAAATCTTATAAAATCTCAACCATTTCCTCTATTAATTGCTCCATTAAACTTACCACAATTCATACCCTATGAATTTACGATTTAGAAACCGAATCAAACTCCATATCACATAGTAATTCACTTGAACCACTATGGATATACCTAACAAAGTCACTAAAATCAATATCCGAAATTGCGTTTAACTATATCACCTAAGATCAATCACCAAAGGCACACACTCTCATCCAACATCCTTCACAAGAACTGATTCTAACTTTCCCAATTAATTACACCAAAATCAACTCCATTTCAAAACTTTAAGTGTCCCGCCTACTTAAACTTAAAACACAAACAACCTCAAATTCACTTCAGTCCAACTCCATACTACGATCCAAAACTTAAGAAAACTAGTTCACAAAATCAATTTCCTTCACTTAAATAAAACTATGTCCACAAGTCATAGTCAGGTCAACAGACCAAGGTGTCCAAATGGAGAATTTCCAATCCAGTTGTCTTTGTGAAACGCAAAATATCAATCAAAAATGATGCTCGCAACATCAACCACGTATATAAAACACGTTCCTCGAACTCGATTCAATTTTAGAATCACTAAAATTACTACTAGTCCCACTTCAATAACCCTTATGATTATAGGTACTTGTAGATAACTTAAATATATAGTCG
Source organism: Rosa rugosa (assembly GCF_958449725.1). NCBI lineage: Eukaryota > Viridiplantae > Streptophyta > Magnoliopsida > Rosales > Rosaceae > Rosa > Rosa rugosa. The sequence continues at coordinate 19,812,204 of NC_084823.1, forward strand.
TTCGTCTCAATCACTCAAACACAAGATCAAACTCCGTTCTCGCACCTCAAACTCTGCTCAACAACTTACAAACACATGGAAGAATTAACCACAATAATTCCTTCCCTAACCGCAACACTACTCACAACTCCACATGAGTCAAGAATCTATTCAAAAACATTAGTCTATCCAACTTAAAAAGGCAAAATTACTATCGATTAATACTCGTATCCACATTACAGACGAGCATAGGTCCACACCATGCCTTCAACCAAACACTTCAACAATCAAAAGAACCTCATTTCCATAAAACAATCCTCGTTGACTTAACAGAGTTGAATCAAGAGGTTTCTATTCCTCAAGGATTGTAACTCGCGGCCACTAAACTTATTCCAATACGAACCTACAAGACAACTGTAAGGTTCTAAGTACAACCCCTTCGAATCTCCATCACCTAAGGAGTATAGTATGCTTGGCTAATACATGTATAACACCTAAAACACAGTATAAGTCAAATACAAATTCATATTAACCAAGTCAATACTATAGGGAAGGTATTCACGTTCCTAAAACGACCTAGCGGCCTAAACAACTCCCAACACTCACGCATACCCAATGACTTAGCCAATACCGAAGAGCACACGATGGGGATCCGCTGCAGACGGGCCATCACTCGGAAGGTATTGACACATCACCAAATATGCACCTTACGCTCTGATACCAAACTGTCACGCCCCGAATTTTGAATGATAAATTCAAATCCGAAACATGAATTAAACCACTTAATCAAATAAACGTTCTGAATTTTTTTCTCAATATAACCTCACCACACGGTACACAAACTCCAAATCTCGACACCTCGAGTTCATTATTACAATTCACTCTCACAAGCAATATTGTAAAGCTCTAAATGAGCATAACACACCTCACAACTTACAATTGCTGTAAAACTCTAACAATTGCTCTATCCGCACGATCACCGTCCTGGTTCTCCTGTCCTGTAGGATTACCCGCTACACAATTTGAATAGTGTACCGGGAGTTGCAACAACACAAAACCCGGTAAGCTTTTGACAGCTAGTATGAGTAAACAAGAAAGAACTGTTGATTTATTAAATTACAAGACCACCACAAACCCACGTTACTTTCTCACTCTCATATATATATATATAGACACTTATGAGTTACTCTCAATTTAGCTCATAAGATTTCCCAACATTTAACAGACAGACTCATATATATATATAGACACTTATGAGTTACTCTCAATTTCCCTCATAAGGTTACCACATATATATAGACACTTATGAGTTACTCTCAAATTCACTCATAAGGTCACTCCACATTTGGCAGACAGACTAGAGCTCTAACTGAACGTAACCACTCGTCCGGCCACAGACGTGATTACGATTTAATACTATTAATAACCACCAGCCCGGTACGAGAGCGTGATTCACTAATAGATGCCATGGTCACCTCGTGACCTAGTGATCTCCACAGATCACAACAATTTATTGTTCCTCAACAATAAAACTCAACACCTCTCACAATATATTGTTTCTCAACAATAAACTCAATACCTCTCACAATATATTGTTTCTCAACAATAACTCAACACAACTCCAACAATACATATTATTTCACGTAATAATATATATACAGACATTCACACAGGAATGTCTAGTAACACCAACAATAGTTCATAGGATTGCAACAAAATAAAGCAATTAATTGTATTGGGTTCGTAATATGAACCACGTGAGGTTTACTCACCTCGATAATCCCGCTGCGTCTTCAATTCAGCTCAAAATACGATCCACAATCGTCCACCAACTCAAACCGTCAATCACCTAGTCAGATACGATCTTAACTTAGCAATCATTCATAAACCACACATATACTGAAATCCAACGGTCGGATTCTAATTATATGATGATCCGACGGTCAGATCGAATTTATATGATGATCCAACGGTCGGATCCTCACGGATCGCCCTTAGGATCATCCTCCAAAATTATCACGAAGATCCAACGGTCAGATCTTCTTGAATCACTCTAACAACCATCTCCTCAAAATTATACGAAAATCCGACGGTCAGATTCTCTCGAATCGCTTTCCGAAACACTATTTCATAATTATACGAAGATCCAACGGTCGGATCTTCGTCCGTGACCTCTCAAAGTCATCAGAACAGTCATACGATCAACATATCAAAACTACAAGTCAATCGGACTGTCCGATCTTCAAGAAACATTAATCGAACGATCGAAATTAATCGAAATCATAAAATTCATAACTAAATCATACGATATCCAAAAATTGCGTATAATATATCGAAATGATCGTATCGACATGTAGAACACAAAAATGGACAGAAACTGTCCTTGGGGTGGCCGGAGGTCGCCGGAAACCACCATCACAGTGGCGGCACCGCCACCCGTTCAAAGTCAAAATTAGCCAAAACTTCCAACATGAAAGTTCTTTATTTTTACATGCTGGTCAATATTCATAACTAGCACAAGATCAGAAAATAACGGGAAGAGGTTGAAAAATACCAAAACAGTCGAGTTGGCCGGAAAATCTGCAGAAACCGGCGAGCTCCAGTTTGACGTAAAAAGGTCCTCCAATGGCTTCTATCCCTTCTGGATATTTGTTCAGAAATTCAAGGTGAGCTCTCCAGTTCAAGAATCACTCAAAACGAACCTCCACAACTCGAGATATCGAGCTCCACAGTCCGGTTTCGATCTAGGTCGGGTTGAGCTTCCAGTCGCCACCACAAGCCACGCCGCCGTGCAAGGTTACTTCTGGGAGCTTCAGGAAGTTGAGGTGAGCTCGTGGGTGAAGTTTGATGAGCTTTGGTGGCTTGTAGCTCGAGATATCAAGCTTCGAACCAAAACTGGGCTGAATCGGACTCGTGCCTCCGCCGTCGTTTCCGGTTGTACCGCCGAGCAAGGCTGCCTCCAGCATCTGCGCAAGGTTGAGGCGAAACTAATGGCGGTGGTCCGACGCCGTTTGGTGGACTAAGGGAGGAGCTATTGATCGAAGAGCTGCTGCTCTGTTTTTTCTTCGTTTCGGATGCGAGGGAGATCGAGAGAGAGAAAGAAGAAAAAAAAGAGAAAAAGAAAAAGAAGGAAGGAGACCCGGAGGAAAGGAAAAGGAAAAGGAAAAGGAAGAAAAAGAAAAGAAAAGAAAAAGAGAATCCGAGGAAAAGAGATTATAAAAAAGAATCTCATATTTCCAAAATTCGTAACATAATCGTACGAACTCAAAAAATTTCGTTCGACATATGCACGCGATCATTTCGACGAGCTCTACAACTTTTATGAAGGAAGTTTTCCCAAATTCTGTACGTATAAAAAGTCAATTTCCACGAGCCCCTAAATAACGTTCGTTTTCGAAAATAAAATCGTTTGAACTAATTCCACAACTTCTCCAAGCTTCGTACTCGCTCCTACTATCGTGAAATCATTTCTAAAAATCCACGGAATTTAATTTGGATTTTCCGGGGTATTACAGTACACTTATGTATATATATACCTCTCTCTCGCATAGTTCCCATTTGCAGAGTAAATTGGGGAACAAATTTTTAGGATAGAATCCCTGGACTCTTTAATTTGTTACTTCAGGATACTGCTCCATGTCGCGCTACAAAACAGCTAGAGTATGATAATTTTCCAAGCTTACATGTGCCCGGCCTAACCACAGAGGCACAGAGTGACCGGACGAGGCCAAGTCCCAACTAATATAATGAAAGACTAAAAATCAAATTCATTTTTTGAATAAATACTGAAGATTATTAATAATTCAAACTAATCAAGAGGTACTTATCTATGGGTACTAATACAAATAGTTAAATGTAATTGTATGCTTAAGAGTACAGAGAGTATGAAGCCATGATATCCATGCTTATGAAGGCAACAGTACCAATGGAGGCAGTCATGAAATTGAGTTTGTCAACCTTGAAGAGCATAATGGCCTCTTGGTAATCGATGAGTCCAATGCAGAAATGATAATGGCAGAAAGAGCGACAGGGGGGGGGGGGGGGGTGTAACTAAAGATAGGCCCAATTAAAAACAAGAGTACAAGGGCCGTGAAGATTTCCATCACTGCATTTGACATTGCCTTTTTCCTCCTGCGTGGTAACTTTACCTCGGTTTTCGAAAATGGTCCTTCACAACTAGATGAAATTAAGGACAACGTATTTAGAGGAATCAATCCTCTTTCCAGTCAGTATTTGACCTTTGACATGAGATATTTTCCAGCTGCTTTGAAGGCTGGCCGGGTGTATTACTGGCGTTATTGCCCTGGCTGTAAGATTTTGATTAATTTCAACCATAATTATATTAATTAGTATCCTTAATTTTGAAACAACTTTGACTAATAGCAATCCAGGAAGGAATAGCCATTGGAAGGAGCTTTGGCATGAAGAGGAATGAACAAGTTGACGGGAATAATGAAATGATAGCTTATGGAATCATGAACATAATGGGATCTTTCACTTCTTGCTAAGTTAATTAACGATTATTAACCAAAGAGTTTATTACAGTCATTTCTTTTTATCTAATACGTACCCGCAGCCAAGTAGCAAGAAGTGAAGGATCCCCTTATGTTCATGATTCCATAAGCTATCATTTCCTTATTCCCATTAACTGGTTATTCTTCTTCATGCCAAAGCTCCTTCAACGGCTATTCCTTCCTGGACCGATAATAATCAAAGTTGTTTCAAAATTAAGGATATTAATTAATTATGGTGCAGAAGGGATCGTCGGGAAAGAGTGATGAGTGATTCCTTTAGATCAGCTTTGAAGGTGGTGCAGAAGCCTCTCGGAGCAGCAAAGTTCACCTTGTGGCCGGTGGCTTGACGTGCTCAAATCCGTAGACATGATCAGAAATATACTGACAAAGATGTTAGTTAGGAAATGGAGTATTCAACTCACGAAGGTAGGTTATATATATAGGAAGAATGGCAGTGAGTGGACAGTGATGCTGGCATTACATATGGCCTAGATTAACTTGATTGAACCTGGATAGGATTGAAGTCCATATCTCTTATTTTTCTGCTACAATTTCTCTGGGTCAAGACCCCGTATTCCTCCTATTGGTACATGGAATACAATTAACAGAACTCTCAATATATAGGATTTAGTATAGAGAGGAGAGAGAATACTTTCGATTCGCGCTCACCAGTATTTCCATTTCAGCGAGCTATATCATCATCAACGATACTGTTAAGCTTGGTGATGTTATATATACCGGCCTTGTCTGCAAACCACCACCGATAGACGCCTGTCTGTTAGACGTGAGCCGACCCACATGGATTTGTTACCACAAGGCGACAAGGGCATTTTGTGGGAGAAGAAGGAAAGCACGTGCAGTGAGCGAGGCTAGGGGATAAGGTTCGAAGACTTTGAAGTCTTGTTGGTCGTTATCAGTCATCATCGAGCGGGTTTTCTGTTTGTTAGGTACTTAGGTACTATGATATCTGAGGATGCAGCTTGCTCTTTGGTTAAAAAGCTTCCATTTTGTAACTATGTTTGTATCCGAGCTGATGGTCACTTCGGTGGTTTGCTTTTACTGTAAAATACTTCGGTTTATAAAATATCTATGTTAATGCCACATGATCGTTATATTCATTGTCATATGATGCATGTTTGTTCTAGTAATTTATGGTTTACGACTTTCATGTACATGTACCCTCAAAAACATAAACAACAGGATCTTTGGCAACAATTAGGAAGCTTGAATGTACCTGTTAATCAACCATGGGTTCTTATGGGTGATTCTAATTGCATTTTAGATTTATCTGAAAAGTCTTGAGGTATTCGTACTACTAATAAGTACATGATTCAATTTCGAGATTTCTTAAATCATAACGCGCTAGTTTCTCTTCCTTTTACTGGGAATAACTTTACTTGGTCTAACAAGCAACAAGCAGAGCAAAGAATTTGTGAGTGTTTGGATAGAGTGTTGGCTATTAGTGAGGCTCTTTCTCTCTTTCCTTTTATGAGTCTAAATAATCTACCAATAACAGGTTCGGACCATGGTCCAATTTTTCTTGCATGTAATCCTCCTGTTACTAGGAAATGTAGATCTTTTTTAAACTTGAAGCCATGTGCAAAGGCGTAGCTACACATGGGCTCCGTTGGGCTACAACCCACCCCAGATTTTGAAAAAACATAAATTTGTAGCTTAATTATGGTTTAACATATTAAATATTAAAAATTAGCCCACCTCAAATTTCTAAACTTAGCCCATATGTTATTTTTTTTCTTGTTTTAGTCATACACTAGTCTGCAATCACATGCTCTGCATGTGTACGGTTTTTTTTTTTTTTTTTAAAAGGTGGGTAGTATTTGCAGAAGAAATAGATTCACTGGTAGTTATTGCAGAAGAAATAGATTCACTGGTAGTTATTGCAGAGAGAAAATAGTGGGAGAGAAAAGTGGGGGTTGTGGAATCATTTCTTTTTAATTTTATTAATAAAAATCTATTTTATAATTGTCTTATTTATCCTTCTGATTTAATTTATTTTCAAAGTTTTTTAATCTTTCAGGGTTAAATCTGTCAAAAATTTCAATTTTGGCTAACAAAATCTCTTCTCTTAATAATAGTATAGATATGTTATTTATTTGTTTGAAGTACTTGATTTTATTTTATTTTGTATTGCAAAAGAAATAGATTCACCGGTAGTTATTGCAGAGAGAAAATAGTGGGAGAGAAAAGTGGGGGTTAATCATTTCTTTTTAATTTTATTAATAAGAATCTATTTTATAATTGTCTTATTTATCCTTCTGATTTAATTTATTCTCAAAGTTTTTTAATCTTTCAGGGTTAAATCTATCAAAAATTTCAATTTTGGCTAACAAAACCTCTTCTCTTAATAATAGTATAGATATGTTATTTATTTGCTTGAAGTATTTGATTTGATTTGATTTTGTAGTATGCTTTATGAGGCATAGTCGCATAAAAAATTTGCGTTTTTTTTTTTGGTAAATTAGGTCTGAAAAAGAGCCAACTGAGAATTATAATACATATTCAATAATTAAATTTTTTTGCTTCTATTCAAGGGCGCTGGGTACAATTTGAGTAGGTTTGTTATTTTGTCTTAAACTTTTGTTATCGAATTTCTATCACAAGTTATAATGTTGATTTTTTGGGTCATTTAGCTATTTGATTATTTAATATGTATTTAATATATAATGTAGATTAATTTAAGAAAAGAATAAAACATATTACTTGTAAAACTTAAGAAAAAAAAATAATCTGAAAGCATTAGTAAACTTTTAAGAAAATATTTTTTTTTTAGCCCACCCTATTTTAAAATCCTAGCTCCGCCATTGTCCATGCGGCTTCATCATCCTGACTTTGTCAATATTGTTAATACTGCTTGGCTTACTAATTCTATAGGCAATGAAGCAGAGAATTTTATCACAAAGGTTAATGCTTTTCTAGCACTAGCCAAGAATTGGAATTTCTCGGTCTTTGGTAATTTGTTCCAACGAATGAAACAATTGCATGCTGAACTTCTTTACATTCAAAATCAAATTCATCTTACTTACTCAAATGACTTAATTGTGAAAGAACATCAGCTTATTGTCCAACTTGAAGACCTTTTTAGGGAAGAAGAGCTATTTTGGCCCGATAGGTCTAAAACTAAGTGGTTGCAATTAGAGGATAAAAATACCAGATTCTTTCAAATGCAGGCAACTATTAAGAAAAAAAGAAATCAAATTCTACGTATCAAAGATGATTTGGATAACTGGACGAATAACCAACCCAGATTGTCTCTGTTCTTATTAATTCTTTTAAAAAGAGATTTACTTCTTCTATTACTCCGGCAAAAGATGCTTTAGCCTTTAGCTAGCATACTTTCTATCTTTTATTAATCCATGTATATCAGACCATGATAATAACAATCTATTAGCTCCTGTCTTGATGACAGATGTGTATCAAGTCGTTCATAGTATTGGCCCTTGAAAGCTCCTGGATTAGATGGTCTCCATGCACATTTTGGAATCAGGTAAGCCAACCTTTACTCCATTTAGTTTCCGCCTTTTTATTTGGCAGTTTTCTGGATGTTAAATACCATTGGATGAGTTACTTTTTATTGGCATTGGAAGCACATCACATTATGGCAAGGTAACGGTTCACGGTTTAATGAGTCTTCCACTTATTTGATAGGATGGTTGAGAGATTATCTATGGTTAAACTCTTCCCAATTATTAATGGATATAACCCTTTTGGAATGAATAGTTTATCGATCTGCGCGTGAATGTACTGCTGTTTGAACGTCGGATGTTGGATATCTTACACGCAGACTTATTGAAGTAGTTCAACACATTGTTGTATGTAGAACAGATTATGGCACCGTCCGAGTTCTGTCAGGGCCGGCTCTGAACAGGTGCATTGAGTGCGACGGAACAGGGCCCCAAATTGAGAGGGCCCCCAACGTTTTTCTTTAAGGATTTATGTTTGCATGATTGAATATAAAAGACTTGGATCTACGCACGGAACACTAACACTGATATGAAAATAGGGCCCTAGATTTTATATTTTTATATCTATTTATATAAACAATAACTTAAAAGAAAAAATAGGGCCCCATAGGCCGATACACTAAATCCTTATCCTCTGCTCTTTGCATTCACTCTCTCTCTCTCTCTCTCTCTCTCTGACAATGTGCAGTTGGTCACGGTGACACCGACCACGGGTTGTTCGTCCTTGTACTTACCAAGACTTCCAACAATTGTCTTCGATCAAGAACGTACTGAATAAATACAAATTAAATGCATACATGCAATATTATAATTAGCTAGTTAGTTTGGTATACGTACCTAATGCCATGGCCAGGGCCCTCAATTCTCATCGACCCTTCTCTATTCCCATCGATCTCTTCTATCCTTTTTCATTCTCTAATTACTCTAAAAAATCCCAGATTAATTCTCTCCCACTTCAAGTCTTCATTCCTCAATTAGTGATTTAGAGGCAAAATGAAGCTCATCAGTAATCCCTACACCCTAGTCATGACTCAGGTATGATTAATTGATTTGTATCCACATATAAATAAATGTTTCTTTAGTATAGTTCTCCTAATGGTTTGATTTGTTTTTCAAATTGCAAAGGCCTAGCAATTTTCTGGAAATTGAGAAATGTAAATCAAGGATTGGAGAGATCAAGGAGTGAGGAAACTCAAGAGTCTCATGCTATACTTTGAGTCTTTGTTCTTCAAAGAATCAGGTTTCTCATAACACATTGATTTGCTTGGATTGTTTGGTGATGCTGTGTTTGAGACGGCTCGATCGTTTCAAACACAGCATTTTAATAAATCAAGGATTAGAGGGCCGCATTTTAAACTTTCGCACAGGGCCTCTGAAAAGTTTGAGACGGCTCTGAGTTCTGTGAGTCCTTGAAATGGGATGATGCCGGAAAGAATTTTTATCCAAACATTGATTGGCCGTGTATTTGAATAAAACATTGATCTCTCTTTGATTAATAAAACCAATATAGTCCTTAAACCCTGAAACTGTTAATCATTACTGTCCTATTTATTTATGTAATGTAGCCTATAAGGTTATTACAAAGATTATAATTAAAAGATTACAACCTTTATTGGAGAAATGTTTTTCTCATAATCAAGGAGCTTTTGCTCTAGGCAAATCAATACATGATAATATTCTAATTGCTCATGAATTATTCTCCTCTTTTAATAAGAAGAAGGGTACGACAGAGTGTATGACTATTAAGTTAGATCTTGAGAAAGTTTATGATTTTTTAAATTGGGACTATTTGTTTGCTTGTTTGAAGGCTTTTGGCTTTCAGGACAGATGGATTCAGTTACTTCGATCGTGCTTAACTTTTGTTTCTTTCTCTATTCTTCTTAATGGTTCTCCTAAATGATTTTTTTTTTTTTAAAACCAAATAGAGGTATTAGACAAGGCGATCCTCTGTCTCCTTAATTATTGATTCTAGCTATGGAACCGCTGATTAGATCTCTTAATTCTCTAACTCATAAGCCTAGAAATTAGGTGGGAATTCTAACTTCCTCTCACGGTCTTACGGTTTCTAATCTCATGTTTGCAGATGACTGTCTTATGTTGGCTAAAGCTACTCATTCGACTGCAAAGAACATTCTTAATACATTAAATCTTTTTTCTAAAACTTCGGGACAGCAAATCAACTATCTTCCTGCTCCAATTAAAAGGGATATTTCTTATTGTTTGGGAATTACTCACAAGGCTTCTATACTTAGGTGTTCATAATAAAGTTTGTTGGAAGAATCCTATTAATTTGAATGATCTTGTTGTCAAAGTACAAAAGAAGCTTGCTAGTTGGAAGACTCATACTCTTTCTCAAGGAGGTAAGTTAACTCTTCTAAAGGCTAATTTATCTGGCATGCCCAATCATATTATGTCGTGTTTTAAGTGTCCTAAAACGATTACAAATAGATTAAATTAGGAATTTATAACTTTCTTCTGGGGCAAGTCCCAATCCTGGATTGATTGGAATCAAGTTTATTTACCCAAAATCAAATGGTGGTTTTGGAATCTGCCAGCCTGATATATTTAACAAATTAAGCTGCTCTTGCTAAGCTGGGATGGAAGATATTAACACAACCAGATAATATAGTCACAAAAAAAAATATCTTAAGCATAATCATTTTCTTACTGCTAACAAAAAAGCTTCAGACTCCTTGGCTTGGAAAGGCATTCTCGACGCTAGATCGAGGCATTCTTACTCAAGGAATGAGATGGATTATTGGTGATGGCCATTCAATTTTATTCTGGTCCTTTTCTGCCATTCCTTTGTTTTCAGTTATTTTAGAAGATCAAAGAACTCACATTGATTGGTCTCTTACGGTTGATCATTTCATACAAAATATGTCATGGAATAAAGATGCTCTTTCAGCTCTTCTCCCTCAGGATGTTGTTAATGAAATTATTGCTATTCCATTACCTATTCATCCTACTCCAGACACCTTTGTTTAGGGTCCTTCCAGGGGCGGAACCAGGATTTGTAATAGGGGGGGGAGGGGTCCATACAAAATACAAAACTGTTACCAAAATAATTTACAAAAAAATTTCTTTAAACATTACACATAGCAAGCAATTCATTTTTATAAATTATTTCAATTTAGAGTTTTTTTTTTTTGAGAATGTTCAATTTAGAGTTGCTGAATCTCAAAACGTAAAAGAGCTCTAAAAATAAATGAGATATGTAAAAAAAAAATATATATCAATCAATATATAAATATCTTAAACTCTCCGAGCGAATCTAGAGCCTTATACATCAATCTCCTTTAATTATTTATTTTTCCCTTTGCATATAAATGACTGTCATTAAATGAATTCTTAATAATTTTAGAAAATATTTAATGAGAGGTTCGTTTCTCTTTTTTAGTTTTTTGTGATTTCATTATTATCTTGTCTTTTCCTTAAAGGGAAATGATGCAAAAGGTCACTTTAGAGAGTGAAATGATAATAAAGTCACCTAGTTTCCCACTTGATAAAAAGGTCCGTTGTGAATTGTTATTAATATTAATTTAGTCCTTATGAATAATGAAGTCATGTTAAAAAAGGTCAGTTTTTAATTTTTTTTATTCCAATTCTGCCCTTCAAAGCCAATTCTCTCTCTATCTTCTTCTCCTCCTCCTCCACGCAGACACAGACCTCGAGAGAGAGAGAGTGTGAATGGCGAAGAACAACGCGTCACTCCTAGCTCTAAAATGTGTTCGTCCTCGACGCCTCGTTACGCCTTGTTCAGGTTTTGCTCTGAAATTCACTTTAAGCTTTTTCTTGATTGAAATTTTTTTTGCTCGATCTTATCAAATTAAGTGTTTGATCGGGCTATGGTTTACGACAGCGCGGCGGCGGCCGAGTAGGAGGAGAAAGGGGGAGGCTAGGTTAGGATTTGAGTTTGGGGAGTTATCTGCTCCAAATCGGTGACAATGGGGCCCAGGCTCGGCTCCGGCGACGTGTCCGGCTTCAAGTTCCTTCTCAGAGGCTCGACCCGTCGAGCACGTTCGAGTCCTAGCCAATGTTATCGATAGCCGCCATGTGAATTCTTGGTGAAACTTGTTGTTCTTTGTCGGTTCAATCTCATTTTGATGCCATTTGATAAAATGCAGAAAAGTGAACAGTAAAGCTCAATTGAGTTTCTGGCTGAGCAGATTCTTAATGAGGTGAAGACTCTTTTAATGTGTTCTAAATGTTAATTTGAATTTCTTCTGCTTGCACGTATTGTAAATTTGTAATTGAATGGACTACATGTGATAATATTATGATTCAAATAATTAGTTCTCTCGAGTCTGGACTACAGGTGATATTCATTTTTTACTTTTTGTTGTTTTGTGTTCGTTTTAGGAGTTGCCGGGTGGATCTTCTTGGACATTGGATGTGTTCACTGAAGCATTTGTTGGAAAGTTGAAGTCATATCCTTTGAGTTAGCTTGTGGATCTTCTTTTTGATTCCTAGCTTCACCATAGTGATCTCTGCCTGAGGCCTTACTAGAGTGATCCCTTGGTTTTCATGGCGGTTGTGATTGTTATGCAGTCATCTGCCGCTGTGCTGGATAGGCAATGCTTGCAAATGATAAAGCAACTTGCTAGAATTCATTGCTGATACGTACCGACTTATATCAGGTATGATGATGCTTGGAAGGTATATGAGACGATGGAAGCAAATAATACCCTTCCTGATCATGTGATGTGTTCGATAATGATTACTATCATGAGGAAATTTGGTCGCAGTGCAAAAGATGCATGGGACTTCTTTGAAAAAATAAACAGGAAAGGTGTCAAATGGAGTCAGGAAGTTTTGGGTGCTCTTATAAAATCATTTTGTGATGAGGAGCTGAAGAGTGAAGCCCTTATCATTCAAATTGAAATGGAGAAGAAAGGGATCTCATCGAGATAGACTTGGTGGCCGGATTCATATGGGAGCATCATGGTAAATATATCTCTTGATTACTTTTATTATACTTTTATTCATCAATGCTGTAAATCTGCTCTTCCTCTTCATTTTTTGCTTGCTTACACTCGTAGCTTCGATAACAAAGCATTATATTAGCAGCAGTCCAACTAGAAGGGACCACTTTTCTGTAGTTGTTTGGATATGTTGATCAGTTAGTTACACTTATTGATTAGTTATTCACTGCTCATTTGATTTTTTTAGGTAGCCATTGAATCTAGAATCCTTTTTTCCCCTTTAATTCCTTTGTATTTGGTTAGGGGTCAGTTTATGCACCAACTTGATTGAAAACTTGAAATGTTACATAAAATATTTGAGGGATGAATATTGATTTCAAATGGAGATTTACAGCTAATCATGCGATTTATTAGAATATCTGTTGATGGTGAAATTTGTGGCTTAATTATGTCCGATTCCAATGTTGTGGAACATTTATGTGAAAGACACTATTCCATATCATTAACAGTAACTTTTAGAGACTGAAGAAAGAATGAAAAGGTTTCAAAGAAGACATTTACTGGGTTAATGGCTTTCCAACAAATTGAGATGCCCATTTTGCACTGAGCTTTTTGGATTAGTTTTCTGCAGGAGTACCTTGCCCGATATTTTGAGCTAGCTACAGTCTTGTTAGTTTTACTTTTTTCTTTCTTATCCAACTTTCGTACACCTTTGGTTTCAGGGGCATCAAGTCACTGATTGCTTTAAAATCCGATTGGTAATTGAATATGCTTAGTATGCTTTATATTGATCTGCTTGTTTACATGTTTTCTTCTAGGTGAAACGTAAGAATGCACTGGATTTTTGTCAAGAAGTGTGGCATCCCCTCAGCTTTCATGGTTTGAAGCACATATATGTCATCAGAATGGATACTAGTTGGTTTAAAACAATGTATCATAGAGTCAAAGTGTCAAACCTATGTTTCTGATGATGTGGACATGTCATAATTTATAGGATGTGAGCTGAGTAGTTGTTTAGAATCATGTGTAATGTGGCTGGAGCTTGAAGATAATAAACTCTCTCTTCAACATATTTCATTTCTTTTTGTCTGGAAATTTCTAATGTATTCATCAGGTTATTTTTCTTTTTTCTTTTTCATAATGATACTTGTTAAATGATAGTTGGACTTCTAATTCTTTACTCCTCCACCTCTATTCTCATTTCTTTACACTTGTATATGCACTCCATGATGTATTTGCCTCTTTTGTCGTAGTAGGTTGGGCTTGGATGCTTGCCTTGGTTAGTGACTTTGTTAGTGATTTGGAAAAGTGACATATGATTGACAGTGACTTGGCAAGTGGCATGTGATTGACAGTTAAAATGATCAGTGACATAGTCACGACTGTGACATGACCAGTAACCGCACTAACTAGTAACTAACTAAGTAACTGACCATGTCACTGACCAAGTAACTGTCAGTAACCAAGTCACAAGTTAATAGTCAAGTCACTGTTAATCACATGTCATTAACTAAGTAATAGACCATGTCACTGACCATGTCACTAACCAAGTCACAAGTTAATAGCCAAGTCACTGTTAATCACATGTCACTAACTAAGTAACTGACCATGTCACTGACCATGTCACTGACCATGTCACTAACCAAGTAACTGTCAGTAGCCAAGTCATAAGTTAATAGCCAAGTCACTGTTAATCACATGTCACTGACCATGTCAATAACCAAGTAACTGTCAGTAGCCAAGTCACAAGTTAATAACCAAGTCACTGTTAATCACATGTCACTAACTAAGTAACTGACCATGTCACTAACCAAGTAACTGTCAGCAGCCAAGTCACAAGTTAATAGCCAAGTCACTGTTAATCACATGTCACTAACCATGTCATTGACCATGTCACTTGTCCAGGGATTGACAGTGACTTGATAAGACTGACTCAGTGACATGTCTATAACAGTGACATGCAATGTGACCTAGTCAGTAACATAGTTGATAATAAATAAATTGTGATAAATACTTTGTAACAGTAGCACATGTTGATGACATACCCTTCCAACTTATTGGGGTAATTATCCAAATGAAAAAAAACATTACAAGTTATATCAGAACCACCAAGCCATCTTAACTAATTATATCAATCTTCTCCTCATGCTTGGGAGCAAGACCAGCCTTAAGCTTTTGAATGGTCTCTGATCGTACCGTCTGATTCCGTTCAAATTGATCTGCAAAAGCCGACCCAACAGGAGGTCGAACTCGGACCCGAGTAAAAACTAACACGTTATTTGGTAAGGACCAAGACCTGACCTGGATCCATCATCATTAAATAGCTTGAATCCTCTTCCCTTGTATCCAAATACACCATATCTCTAAACATTGAAAAAGCTAACCAGCTTAGTCCCATTTTAGCACACCCTATGATCAAACCAGACCAGGCTACAGTGTCTTTCATTGGAAACTGTAAAACATCCCCAACTCGTCCTTAATGTTTCCCACTCTTGCATACAGGTCTGTAAGAATGCTTCCAACAACATAATCTAACACATCCTGTGGTGACAACCAAACCATACACTTGACGCCCAAGTCTCAAGTTAAGCAAGTTGATGCAGGCTTTGAAAGCACCACTGTAAGAATCCATCTGTGCGCCTGGCTCACCAAACAATAATTAGTCACCTAAATTGCATAATTGGATCACCAAACTCATATACAATTACATATATGCTCTGTTACTTACAACTACCAGGCAAGTATGTAGGTACATAGAAACCAATTTACCCTATCAATCTCAAAACAGATCACAATCTTATCAAAACTTCATTCATCTAGTATTTTCCGTATTGTAAGAAAACAATTAGAATAACACTGAGCAAGAAAAGTATCAATTCCTGTAGTGTTGCCACAACATCACAAATTTCCATTAAAGAAAAAATAATTCAAAATTTGGTTCTTCTTGGAGTGATTGAATTCCATTAATGAGTAATGAATCCTCACTCACAGACGTGAAAATTGAGACAAACATTAACTAACTAATTGATCTCACTTGACAATTTTAAGAAGCAAGCACTTTTTGTCAGATGAAAAGTTGAAACTAGAAGGATGAAAGAGCTCTTTCTCACAATCATAAGCGTATACATTGCAGTTGCATCATCAACACACTTAGTGCTAGTAATAAATGATGACCTTGGATACATGAAGCCAATATTATCTGAACCTTCAAGGTAGTCATGCAGCATCTTCGGATGATACTCATAAATATGAATGCTTTAAACCATGAGTAGATGGTAAGGAAGAAATTACCAACAAACATCATCTGCATGAGGCATTTTTTGTGAGAGAGGAGTTGGTTTCTTTTTCTTCATATCACTCAAACATCTTCTGGGCTTTTCATTCAGATAAACAAAACCAACCTTAAATCAAATACCACCTAATCCGATTTAAACTCTTACCTAACTAACTTGATAGCTAATTAACATGAAATAAGCTTCGATTCTCAATCCCCATGGAAACATCCAAGCTTACACACGTATTCTAATTCTTCAGCAAACCAGCAAATACAAGCTACGAAACTACAATTTTCTTTACACAAATCTAAATAGAGACGCTAAGATCTACAAAAATTTAGCTCAATGTACACCATCATTTGGTTGCCATGAAAAGTAGTTAAAATAGAATGAAAATTTCACTAGTTAGAACATTTCAAGCTTCATTTCTTTGCAGTTCTCGTCAACCAAATGCAGCCTTTAGGTAAAGAGGGAATTAGGGAGGAAGGGAAGTACCTTGAAGGAGAGAGTGTCGCGAATCACTAAGCGGTAATCGACAGCGACGGCAATGTAGTTTTTTAGAGTCATTGATCCAAGGCCGGAGCTGTAGCTATCGGAACCGTCGCCGATGCCTAGTCCTAACTAGTATTGAAGCAACGACAACTACGCCAACAAGTAGTACGAGCACGACATCATTAAGCGTTGCAGGTGCGGCGAGAATTTGGCTTTTCTGACAGCGTAGCTGTGGCCGTTCAGCACCAGATCGGAGCTCCGATGGACCTGGCGTCCCAAACCTTCATCGATTTGTTGACGGAGGTGGTGGCGATGACGCAGTCGTCGTGTTCAGGATCTCAAACTCATGCGCCGGGATGATCATCGTGGATCTAGGCTCACGCACGTCCCAGACGAGTGCGGTGCAGTTGCCGGAGGCGGAGGCGAAGACGGCGGAGTAGTCGCAGTAGGTGTGCTCCTGCGGACGGAGGCGGGGCAGAGAGAGAGAGATCGAGATTGGTAAGGGTTGAGACTGGTTGAGACGGGATTGGATAACGTGAGAGAGAGAGAGCTGCCAGTGGCATCTTTGGTAATTACGCTTAATTTTAATGGCAGGTTGTTAAAATGTGACCTTAATTATCATAAGAACATTTGTGGTACCTGAATTATAATAAGGCACTTTAAAATGACCTCTTTTATCATTGTTCCTTTCCTTAAACAAACTACTAACTTTTATAATAAAATATATTATTTATGACTAGTATATATGCAATCTGGGGGGATCCAATTGGTTAAAAAACCTAAACTTTTAAATTTTTGTACAAACTCTAGTACTATTTAACTGATTTGTTTATTTATTTGGGGGGGGGGGGGATCCGGACCCCTGCAGGCCCACACGTGGGTCCGCCCCTGGGTCCTTCAGGATCAGGTAATTTTTCGATCAAGAGTGCTTCTTCGATTCAGACTCAATCAATTCCTAAACATTCTAGAACTTCGCTTTTAACTCAATTGTGGAAACTAAACATTCCTTCTAAAGTTAAAATTTTTGCTTGGACTTTGATAAGAAACGGTTGCTCACTATAATCAACATGTTCTCCATTGTGTTCTTTTTGTTCCTTAGATGTGGAATATGTTGACCATTTATTTATGCATTGTCAATTTGCATCTAATGTTTGGTCTACATCGTTTACTCCCAAGCCTTTTACTTGGAGTAGTTCTTTCATTGCTTGGCTTGATCATATATCACATGATTCTCAAAATAGAGAACATCTCCCTGATATATTAATGATTGCATGGTCCATTTGGCATTCAAGAAATAAATCTATTTTTCAGAATCTCCATTTCTCTCCTCACCAATGTTTTTTCAAGCTGTGGTGATCGGTTTGAATTTATGCTAGGGCAAATCCGAAGTTTTCTACTCCAAAATTTTCTAATTACTTTCATATTAAATGGCCGCCTCCTAACTCAGTTCAGGTTAAAGTTGATTTTGATGACTCGGTTCGAAATGGCATTGCTACTATTGGCTATGTTGTTAGAAATGCGGATGGTAATCCTCTGTTTGCTGCAAATAAGAAATTAGGCAGCAGTAATACTCTCTTGGCAGAAGCAACTGCTTTAAGGGATGGATTATACACTGCTATGCTCCATCATCATGTTAATGTGATAGCTGAAGGCGACTCCAAGCTGCTGCTTGATTGTATTCAAGGAAGATGTGAGATTCCATGGAGAATTCGGATCCTCGTACATGATATCAAGCTTTTGGCTCAACATTTCAACTCCATTGTTTTCCAACATATACATCGGGAGGCTAATTTTGTGGCGGATCATCTAGCTGCACTAGCTCATAGCTCCCAAAACACTTCTGTATGGTTTTTCTGTTTACCCCTATCTGTGTCTACATCGTTCCATTTGGATCAGCTGGTAAGGAGAGTAGGTCGAGATTTTGTGTTTTAATTCTTGTCTTTTTTTTTATTTTTTCTGTCATCGAAAAAAAAATGATAGCCCAATTTTAAGCAAATTACCTCTTTCCTTCAATTGCATAGCATTAAGTACATGAAAAAGGAGCCAAACCCGGGCAATGGGCCCTTTTCGGTAAAATCCCTTTTGGAATGCTAAAGCCCTGAGCTAAAACCCTCGGTGCCGCTCTCTGAACTTGGCAGACGCTCAAATCCATTCTACTCTGTACTACGGGACTGCCGAACTCCAGCGCCGTTTCTTCACTTCCTCTCCTCCTCTCCGCCTCCAAGTATCTCTCTCTCCCTCTCCGTCTTCTTCTTCTTCTCCTTTATATTCGGATATTCCATTTTTTTTTTTTGAAGTTTCTGATTTCTGAATTCTAATGTTCACTTCTTCAGTTCTTCCGTTCTTCGGCGGCTCGCGGCTCGGACCTTGATCAGTGTTCGAAATTGCTGGGTTATTCACTCCACCGAAAGAGGTATTCTAGTAAAACCCAATTCATCTCCAAATTGATAAAACCCAAATTGAAATTGTTAAATCTGATAAATCCCAGTTCTTGGGTGGGTTGGGTTTGCTGAATTTGTGCGTGTATCATGGGAGGTGGATTGAGAAGGATGCTTCTGCCGGAAAAAAAAAAAAAAAAAAAGTAAAAAAAATTGTGCATTCATCCTTTGCTTTGATGCTGGAAATGAGTAGTACCAAGTATTATTCATTATCTTTTGTAAAAACCTGTGATGGATTTATTTCTTTTATGTGAATGCATTATCAATTGCCTTTCTCTTTGCAATAGTCAATTTTTAAAGGTCTGCATGGTTGAGATCTATAGAGCACAACTATTTTCTAGATTTCGTCTGCTATCTGAGGCTATTATTGTGAGCTACAACTGTTCAGTGAATATTTAATTGAGTTTCTTGTGGCAATGAATTTTTATTTTTATAGACATGAGAGAATCCTAAGTTCATGTTTGCTAACAGGATGGTACGGGGTTGTGGTGTTAGGGTTTTCCTTGTTGCATTCATGTCCATATTTTCTGAATGGTGTTCATGTTTTTCTCAAAAGTAATTGTGGCAGATTTTTTTTTTTTTTTTGGTCAGGTCGCATTTGAATTCTTATCCTCATTTTGGTCTGGTCCATTCACTAAACCATAATAAAGAATGGCTGACGTAGTCCAGTACCGACTTGAGCGCATGACCAATGAGCTCAACGATCTCGAGCAACGCGGAATTTTCACGCGAAGAGAGATATCTGAGATTGTCAAGAAGCGTACCAAGTTTGAGTACCGGCTCAAGCGTCCGAGCCCACTCAAGGAGGACTACCTTGCCTACATTGACTACGAGACTCAGCTTGATTCACTCCGTCGACTAAGAAAAAAATCAGTGATGCGTGAGCTGCAAAAGCAGGGCCTCAAGACCACAAAGAAGATGAAGAAGTCAGTTTCAGACTTTGCTGGAATCATGAGGATTGTTGATATTTATAGGCTTGCAGTCATGAGGTTTAAGGGAGATATTGAGCTCTGGTTTCGGTACCTTGAGTTTTGTCGACAGCGAAGGAATGGTAGAATGAAGAAGGTAATACTCACACCCCTAGAATGGTTCCTTTTTCTTATTTATGTTGTTAATTTAATTCTAGACTTCATTACTGCATTGTAAGAACAACTGAATTGCATTTGGTGCTAATTCAACTCTCCTATTTCAATCTACGATCAAATGCATATAACTGTGTGTTTCAGGTATTTTTTTTTTTACCTGTTGCATTAAAGTCTGAAATTGCTGAAAGAGGAATGTCTTTCTGTAGGTCCTGGCTGATGCAATCAAATTTCACCCAAAGGTCCCGGGTGTCTGGATCTATGCTGCAGCTTGGGAATTTGACCATAATTTGAATGTTGAAGCTGCCCGTGCTATCATGCAAAATGGGTTAAGAGTTTGCGCAACTTCAGAAGACCTCTGGATAGAGTATCTTCGCATGGAACTCACATTCCTCAATAAATTAAAGGCTCGGAAGGTTGCTCTTGGAGAGGATGAGGGCACTTTTGCCCGTGATCAGATAAGTTCTGATAAGAAACAGTGGAGAGATGAAAACAAAGACTTATTCATGTCCCTTAATGACGAAGGAGAAAATAATGAAAGGTCAGATGATGAAAATGAAAAGTCAATGAAGAAAATTAGTAAGTTTCAAGAGCAAGGTTTTAGCATACTAAGAGCCATATATGCTGGAGCAGTAGAAGCTCTTCCCTCTAGTTTCAGTTTGAGAAAACGTTTTTTGGAAATCCTGGAAGCAACTGACTTGGTTAATTCGGAAGCAATACGTAAGGAAATACTAAGCGATATGAAGAGAGCCTTCTCAACAGAACCAGAGTATTGGGATTGGCTTGCAAGACTTGAATATAATCCTGCAAGTAGGGAAGATATTGGTGAAGATATCACATCTCAGATAGAAAAAGCAGTTCAGGTATAGATGCATTTAAATTGCTTACATCCTAAAAGTAGCAGCTTCATTTATGTGGTGTTCATTTGACTAATATTTCAATATCTTTTACTTACATGTATCTAACATAAACTCATGCATTTTCCAATCGTATTTGACTTATGTGCCTGTAATTGTTTCATGAAATCCTTGCATCAGGTTTACGAGGAGGCTATAGAAGTTTTACCTACAGCCATAATGCTCAACCATTATGCAAAATTTTTGAATGGTGTTGTCACTCATCTAAAACTTGAAAACAAGCCTTCTGGGTTAGCTAGTCCATCTGCCGGTTATATTCCTCTTCTTTTGAGGGCTTACGAAAAGGTTAAAACTATGGGGTATATTGATGAGGATCTTGCTTGTCAGCATATTTCATTTCTTCTGCAACTTGGAAGACTAGAGGAAGCCCAGAAACTGGCAGAAAATCTTTGTTGTGGAATATTTTCAAATTCAATGAAGTTATGGCTATTAAGAGTCTCTGTAGGTATTAGACACTTTACAAGGGATTCCATTTCACCGAGTAAAGCTGACCTACTATCCATCTTTGAACTTCTTAAAGATGTTTTGACAAGAGTGTCCATTTCAGAAGCTGAGGACCTGTGGTTAATGGTACGGTGTCTATACCTTTCTACTTTTTCCTCTCTCCTGTACTCTGATTATGACTACGCGTAAATAGCATTTTGTTGAGGACAATTATAACATTTGCTTTTAATACTGCAGGCCCTTAAATTCTTTGCAAATCAAAAACATTACTTTGACAAGTTGGTTGAGATTTCTGTTAGATCATTGACAAAAGATGGCGGCAGTGAACAAGGATTTTCCCTCTCTGCTGCTATTGTGCATTTTGTTCTTCAAAAGGATGGAGTACCGCATGCTAGAGAGATTTATAAACGGTAGGTCATCTCATTATGAGCTAGATTCTTAACCCCATGGGATACACAAGAAGGCTAAATTATAGTTCAACCAGAATTGTTTGGTGTATGGTTTTTGATTATTAGCTTATGCAGTTGTCACTGAGAAGTTTCTGAGCTTGTGTTATGTTTCAATTGCAGCTTCATTGCTTTACCACACCCTGGGCTTGCACTATATAGAGCCTGCATTGAATTGGAATCAAACCTTGCATCCATTGGTGACAAAGATAGCCTCGTCAATGCCAGGAAATTATATGAATCTGCACTGAAAGCTTATGACCAAGATTTGAGCTTATGGCGAGATTACTATCTGATGGAGACCAAGGTAAGCTTTCCCTAGCAGTTTACAAGCATCTACTATAAAGAGAACTACAATTTCCATTTCAATAACAATTCTATCTTTTCACTGAATTTGTTTCTTTAAAGAAAAAAAAGAATTCTATTTTTTCAATTTTCAGTTGCCCAGTAGTTATCATTGATTAAGCAGATGTATTGTGGATAAAACTTGTGCTACTTTCACTCTGATACCACTCACACTGTTGGGCAACTTTGTTCTTCCCATTACGCTACTTTGTTTAGTAGCTGTCTTTCCATTTTGTACTACTTTGTTCAATATCACCATTTTCTTTTTGCTACTTCGATAACAAAAGTACATGTTCATTATCTCTTTTCTAATTGGTGCCCAAACCAAGTGATTGAATAAATCCTCAGCTACAAGAAAAATTCTTGCAGCTACCGTTGTTCATCATCATGTTTGTTTTTATCATATAATTTAGTAGCTGATGTAATTCCACTACTTTTACAGATGGGAACATCAGAAACAGCTTCTGCCGTACATTGGCAAGCACGCAAAATTCTAAAAGACACAACTGCACTTGTTACACCAGATTTGTAATCGTTGTTATGTGAAATGATACAGTTTTGACCTCATGTTTAAGATATTCACCTCTTTGAACGTGGTTGAATTTCAGTTGGATCCGGGATATTAATGGAATCAGGTACTAGTTATAAGTTTTGTTCTGTTTTCTTTTGGTCTTGATGTTCTTTTATGAATAAAACATACTGGTGCTGGAGGTGCTGGAGTTGCTTGAAATCTAGTGCCACGGTTTGCTGAAATCCATATCCACCAGAAGCTTCTTGATACCTTTCTCCTGTTCTAACTTGAGACCATGGAAGTAGCTAGCACATTTTCAGTTTTCCACCCTTTACCTAGTTTAGCAACCAAACCAATAATCCAACTTCCAATATAACCCTGGATAAAACAACTGGCGATTATTGCCTTCCCTTATATAATAGTTGATTTTGAGCTATGCTTCCTCTGCGACTCTTTTAGCCCCGCCTTTCATGCCTCTTCAATGATTTTTAGGTACGGGTACTGCAATATAATCGGATTCTTTATTGCCATTGGTCATTGACACTGCTCAATTTCAAGATAATGCGACTTATTCACAGCCCTGATCACCATTGTCGTTTTTTTTTTTTGGGTATTTCTAATGATAAATTAATAAATAAAGTACATAATACATCCAAAGGGCAATTTCAAATCCATTGTACATGGGGGAAATTTCTGTTTCAACCATTCAATTTATCTTCATAATGAACCTTTTAACAGTGATAACAAAATCTTTAGATGACAAATCAATTATCAATTCCGTAGTTGATGCATCTGCAAAGAACCCCATTTCCACCATATCTTGAATCAAGTCCCGCACCCCTTGATGCCTCATTGTTATTGATAAATCCCATCGTCCAATATTTGGAAAACAGCCTTTCAGTCCCATTTCTCTAAGCAACTTTTCTGCTTCAACCAATTAGCTAGCCTCCATTACAGTCCATTAACATCACAGTATGTGTCTTCACATTAGGATGAACTCCTGATGATGACAAACTAGAGAACTCTTGCATATTTCAGTTTTCCAGCTTTGCACAAACCTTCAATGATGAATTGATGATGGTGTAAATTATAATATCTAGTTCCAACTTGTTGTCTTCCATCTCTCTAAGCAGTTCCATTGCCGTTGAAAGGGGGTTGTTTCTACATCGCCCATAAAGTAAAATGGCATAAGTTTGAAGATCTGGAAGCAGGGCTGTAGGCCACAACCTTGCATCTGCTAGAACAACTTTTCTGCTACCTGTATTCTCCATTTCTCCCCGCTTCACAGAAACCGTCAATAAGAGTACCGTAAGTAATGGTATCGGGAACAAGTTCCCTGCGAAGCATTTTTTGACAAACCCGGTTGGCCTGATCAATCTTTTTTATGCGTACAGTCCTGTTATAACTACGAAAATCGACCATGCAGCCCATGCTAAGCATCAGATCAAAGACTTCTCTTGCTTTATCCATTTCTCCTCGCAAACAGCTCAATATCTATTTGGATCATCATTTCAGCGACACTTATTGGCTTCCACGACCATCTCCTCCTTCCACGATCATCATTTCAATCAAGACACTGAAGGTGAATAACTAGTGTATCCTTGCAAAGACTGGGAATGATCGCGCTATAGACGACTATGTCAGGCTCACAAACTCTTTCTTCCATCTTCCTAAGCAATTGCTGTTGTCACCCTTCATTCACAGTACTTTTATAACTGTGCTGAAAGTAACCACATCGGGCACACAATGACCTCCGTGTATGCAGCATTTTGTTGAAAATCTCTGCTGCTTTACCTACACTATTGTCGAGGACAAACCCATTGATTCTAGTAGGTGATGACACCTGGTTGAAGACCTAATTTGAAGACTTGTCCCAAGACAGATAAGCTAAATGCCATTTGATAATGGCAGAAGAAACTAATGATAATAGATAAAGAGTATAAACATCAGAAGCGAATCCGATCAGACCCATTCGTCTATTCAAAGCGATGACTGCAGAATAGTGTTTCAATTTGACAAGTTGACAGAGGACGCCTTTGAAGCATTTTTTCCAACACCTTTCATGGCATGTTCAACACTTCTGACTTTGGGCACACAGCTTCCCTCCGATGGGTTTCTCTTGATTTTGCTGGGTCTTCTTCTTCTGCTCATGTAATTGTTGATGAAAACAACGAGAGTGGTAGCTAGAGTGAAGAAATGGCACATCTCTTGTGCTGCTGAACCAAGAAAAGCAGGAAGAAGACGTTTGGCGCATCATTTTTAGAAAGATCAAGTCTTCAAGTCTCAACTTCACAACTAAAACTGGTCGCTGTGATCCTTTAAGCTTCGCCAAAACTCCCAAAGACTTCATTTTGTTTATGTTTCGGCACTCGGTGCTACCAGGGCCCTGTTGTCTAAACTCCCCTTGACTGACAACTTTTTTTGTCTCTAGTCATAAATATATATCTTTTTTTTTTTTGAAATATAAGTATATATTATCTTGTGTACCAAGAATATATATATATATATATATATATATATATATATATATATATATTTTTTGAAGATGAGGTATTGAGGTTATATATATTAAGGATTAAATACTTGTTACTCCCTGTACTTTGCTGCTAAAAACAGTTCAGTCCTTCACCTTTTAAATTAAACAGGTTAGTCCTTATTCTTTCTAATTCTCACACAATAGGTCCACAACATGTCCAAAATGACTATCATACCCTTACTTCATCTTTTTTTATTATTTTTCTTTCTTTTTTTAATCTCTCTCTCTCTTTTTTTGTTTTTGCCTCTCTCTCTAAACCGAAAGAACCTTAAAGCTTTTCACACTCTTCTCTTAGAAAATTCAAAACTTCAAAAATCAAATTTCCGTTACAAAATGAAATTCCGATCAATCCGAATGATGCAAAGACTCGAAACGGTGCCGCCTCACCAGAAGACTAAGAAGCTCCGGTTGAAACTATCTCGCCGACGGCGAACCAGATCTCTCCGATTCTTTACTCATTTCAGAAACCTAATGCTCACAGTGAGGCCTCGATTGAGTTATGGAGGAAAGATGGTGAAGAAAGTGGCTGCCGGAGTGGGGCGAAGTTAAAGCTTCTGAGTCGGTAAAACAAATAGTCAAACACTGAACTAAAATCATCCAAACCCAGAAGATGCAAATGCAAACAAGACCTTGTGATTGATGTGCACAACTATCAGCTTCTTCCCTCTTGAACACAACCTTGCCATTATCAACAGCGAAAACAGAGAAACTTTTGGGCAATTTCCAGGCACAGTACTTGGCAACAGAAACGGATGATCGAATTCTATGGTGGGTTTTGGAAGTCCCAACAATTAGAGTATCAGCATGAAATGCCATCGCTTCCCTTACTAAAACTTTTCTGATCGGATTGCCTCTACACACCTTTAGCTTCATATCAACCTGCCTACAATTCACACGCTCTCAAATCTCAATCCCCAAAGACCCAAAATTGAAACTAATTGACCACTCACATACTTGTTTAACCATCCAATTGACCAATTCACAATATACAAAGACACAAAATTGAAGTCATTGACCTGCTTCAAGCTACAGAAACCTTCATAGGCAAAGAGCACAGAATCCAATGTCTTGACCATCGAGAGCAAACACGAAGTCTCCTCTGCAAAAACCCAAAACTCTAACAAAAAGCCCAAAACTTTCCCATCAATCACAAAAACAACGAGGAAAAATTGAGAGAGAGAGAGAGGAGACCAGAGATGGAGTCGGTAATAGAGCACCAAAATTTGAATTTCACGGAGCGTCGAGCAACTACTTCCGTAATAGGGTATCGGAATTTGGACTCGGATTAGTCTACTGATAATGTTCTTCAGCTTTTCTGGGCTCTGAGGCCGACATAGCTTCCTGGGTCTTAGCGTTTGGGGTGGTGGTGTCGTCGGGGTGGCGGATCCATTTTGGGGATCGAGTGGGGCGTTAGATGCGGATCCGGTTTGGGTGTTAGGATTTTTGGTTGGGATTCGGTGGAGCAGAAGAGGCAGAGGAGGGTGAGAGATTGGGGGTTTAAGTGGTGGGTTAGGAGTAGAGCTCAGTGGAGGCAGGTTGGTTGGAAATGGGATCAAAGCTGGCTGGTTGGAGCTGGAATTGGGGTTGGGGAACTAGAGCGGGGAGCTGCAGATTCACCGAAGCATTTGTGGTCTTGTCATGGAGGCCATGGCCGAGAAGTCCCAATCCCGAGAGAGAGAGAGCTGAGAGAGAGAAGCAGAAAAAAAAAATATACAGAAAAATAAAAAAACTAAAAAGAGAGAAAATAAAAAAATAATAAAAAAAAGGAAGTGAGGGGCATAATAGTCATTTTGAACCTATTGTGTGAGAATTAGAGAGAATAAGGACTAAGCTGTTTAATTTAAAAGGTGAGGGACTGAACTGTTTTTAGCAGCAAAGTATAGGGAGTAACAAGTATTTAATCCATATATTAATCATACTAGGATGGCCAAATTTTGTAGTAAATACAATTGAAAACTTAGAGCATAATTATGTAAATGGTCGGTTGTGGACAAATTTTATATCATCTGAGGATTCTAGAGAATCAAGCATAACTTGTTAAATCTGAAATTGAACAAGTTTGCCTTATATTGATTATCGTTGTTATTTGATGTATACCACCTGTTAGATCTTATGTCAAATCCAATTTTTCGATCAGCAATGTCTTTGCTTTGGTGCAACAATTGTAACATCATATCAGAGTTGATCAAATTACTCTGGTCCATCCAAATGTTGTTCTAGCATTAGTTCTTTTTGTTCTGGGTCTTCTTCTAGAGGACAACTTTGCTCTTGATATATATTAAGTGATTGTGGTTTGGTTATTGTCTCTTAGATAACTTGTTTCAAGATTTGATAATACATAGTTTATATCCTCAAAAGTTCTCATTTCAATTTCAACTCTTAGAAGTTTATAAGTTTTTTCCACTTTTGCAGTAACACTATAAACGAAGCGGTTTCATGTAGATCATTCTTTGGTTATAAGTTAGTGTACACTGCGATTGCTTAATATTTTGTCATCTTTGTTGCTTTAGTGAGTTTATTTGCAAAATTACACTCATTTTTATCGCATTTAGTGCAAGTCCCATATTTCCTCTGTGCTTGTTATTTATTTGTCTTTTATATATTGGTTTTATTACAATTAGTTAATTGTTGATCATTTTTTTTGTAATGACTAATTTCTACATTAGATTTCTTACAAAACCATATTTTGTTTAAAAAGAAATAGGGAAAGTTTACTCCACTTTGACGTTTCAAAGCCCATATTCTATATATGACGCCAACTTTGATATTCTGGAACATTCTTGTACATTCTTGAGTCATCTTGAAGTCCACAGCATCTCCTAGCCTTCCCAGGTATCCTAGTATCATCAATACTCCTAATGTCATCACGTTTCCTAGTCCAATTAGGACTCTTCTTTTCCAGGACATTTTGGAACCTTCCTGAGCTCTCCTTGTGTAACAGGGATTCCTAGTCATGTTAGGTTTCCATTTCCTGGCAGGAATGAGTTTTCTTGTCCAACTGAGATTCTGTCATTCATTTTTACAAGCTTGACTCCTAGTTGACTCAGGATTCCTACTTCAACTGAGACTCATTTTCCTAGTAGGATTGGGAAAACATCATTTCTCCATTTCTTATTCATTAGAAAACTAAGTTATAAATGATAATGTTAAGAGAATAACTAAGTAAAATGTAGAGAGAATAATATTGAGACTAATTTCTACTACATTTTTAGTACATTTCTCTCTACATTTTACTTAGTTATTTCCTTACCAAGGTCATTTCTAACTTGTTTTGTGTTTTTAGGTAGTTTTGAGTCTGGAAATGGAAGGCAAGGACTTATATGCGCATAAATGAGAAGAAATGGAGAAATGAAGTTTTCCCAGTTCTACCAGGAGAAGGAATCCCAGTTGAAGTAGGAATCCTAATGCAACTAGGAATGAGCTTGGAAAAATGATGTTGAAAATGAAGAAATGACAGAGTCCCAGTTGGACTAGGAAACCTGATGACACTAGGAGTCTTGATGCTGCTAGGAGACCTGGTGAGGCTAGAAGATGCTGTGTCTTGAAGATGACTCAAGATTGTTCTAGATTATTGAAGAATTTCGGCAATATTGATAATGGATTTCTAATTGGCCCATTTTGGGAGAGTCTGGCCCGAAGTTTGAAGCATGTTGTCACGCCCCCAAATCCAAAGCCAATATTGTACTGAAATATGGCTCGTGAGTCAAAATAAATAAAATTTTCTTCTTAAATAAATCAATAGGAAGTAAAAGAAATTATATACATGTCTGAATAGTGCTTTTATTAGAAAACAAAATCGTTAATATATTTACATAACCAAAATTAAGCAAAATTCAAATCAGTACAGGTATTCACTAGAAATAGTAGTAGAAAAACATTCTTTTATCTAGTAGGTTCATCCCGTTTCCCCAAGCATCTACTCAATACCTGAAAACAAGAAGGTGTAGCATCATGAGCAACACAAGCCCAGTAAGTACACAACGTACATTCTTATATTAATGTGTCTTACAAGAAATCAAAACTGAACAACCAAATAAAAATACACCGAGAACCATTTATACATTCGTACCAGCTCTTAAATATGTATATATATACACACAACATACGCATATATATTCAAATATATTCATCTGCGTGAATGTTTATGAGACTGGAAATAAATCACATAGTCACATCTCCTTATCGAACCAACAAATATTGCAGCATTAATATATGAAATAACCTCAAAGCAATGCATGCTCGATTCTCTTCTTATTTAACACCGTAACATATTAATAATATGTTGTAGACAAATATTTGATTAAAATAATGTAAGTACACTTCTCTTCTTAGTGAATATTTCAGATTAACTGGTAACAATTCATAAATCCACGTGCTAGGGTCCAACGTACTATACCAAAGCACTGGTAAGCCGCAAATAATATAAGTACACTTCTCTTCTTAGTGAATATTTCAGATTAACTGGTAACAATTCATAAATCCACGTGCTAGGATCCGACGTACTATACCAAAGCACGGGTAAGCCGCAGCATACTGAGGACACTACCAAAGTATGTATACTCAAGGTCGACACTTCCTTCCTATGAGTATAATAGTGCACTATCTGTAGGGACTAGGGCCCATGCTAACTTCTCATATCACAAAACACTTTTACCAGTAATTCACTTAAGCACGGGGTAGTACTAATCACCCGGCTTCACAATTGTACTTCTCAGACATAATCAAATTCACAAAATACAATATTTATGAATTATGGATCGTAATATATCTATATGTACGCACACATATAGAGACATATATTTAGGAATAATCTCATATGAAAACGTATGTAGCATAATCGTATAACACAAATAATTAAATTCACTAGCAAACAACATAATTAAAAATAAGCTTATACATAACTGAAATGAAGTAAAATATGTAATAATAAAGCACAAGCAATAAATGAGTAACTATACACAATTTAACAAAATTATATTATAGTTAGTATTTCAGTCCTTATGTCCAAATCCATTGAAGTTCATTGACCATGTTCATGTTTCTCCGATTAGCTAGAGTCATCAAACTTCAACATGTGTTATGTTGATCATCACAAGTCCGAATTAGTCAAATAAGTACACTGTTTCAAAGGGAATTTCACAAGCAATTCAATGGGATAAGTCATGTAATCCAGTTCGGAGTGACATAGTCCAGAAATGGTGAAGAACCATAACAGCTCAGAAACTGATATTTTTGACACTAACCTTTGATGTCTAAGTCTTTACGTACTGTGTATTTTACCATTACTCCTCAAACTTTCCAGATCACAAGTAGAGATCATAAGCTTAAAATTGATATAAAGTTTGTAGAAAATGGTTAAGAAATGAGGGAGATATGAATTTTTGAAGTTGTGATAGCTGTGTGAGATTTCCAGCGAGTTTAAAAGTTGAAAACTTTGATTAGCCATAACTTCTTCATTTCTTAACCTTTTTTAGTGATTCAAAAGCCTAAATTGAAGAAATTTTGATGAGGAATTTGATACTATAACTAGTTTTGACAAAACAAACATTTTTGTAGACGAAAATACAGGTTTGAGCAAAGCAGATCCTTTTCCATTTTATCATTGGTTATGCATTTTGATAAATCTTAAAGACAAAAGAACATAGAAATGTATTCATGTACTTACTTGAGGAACTCAGAAGGTCATGTGATCAACCTTTGGACTTCTTTCACTAAAAGGAAACTTCTTAAGAGAAAAAGGATGAAGGATTTGTGTGAGGAACTTTTAGTTGAGTTTTCTCTTCAACTAAGGGAGTTTTTGATCAATTTTGCATTTGATCTTCAAGCTTGTAGGAAATATGATCAGATCATATGTTTATATAGGCTAGAATTAGGCACTAAAATAAGTAAGTGACTAATATAGTAAGGTGAGTGACTAATCCATTAAGGTGAGTGGTTAATTAGGAATGATTAAAAGGAAAAAATAATATAAGGTGAGTGGCTAGTTAGGATAAATGATAAAAAGGAAAAATAATAATAATATAAGGTGATTGAAAGAAAATAAAATCAGCTAGCTAACTATGTATGTATGGCATTTTGATTGTACATATATACATATATACATATACATAAAGATACACATTTACCCAATTAATAAGTAAAGAACTTTAGTGCTTTCTTAAGGTAAAAATAGCAATAATTAGTACTAAAATGACATGCATCACAAAAATAATATAGATAATAGTATTGAGATTATCAAGTGTACACAAGAAATACGAACTAAGGTATTTTGGTAAGTTTACTAGAAGTCTAGTATTGAAAAAATTACATATCTTGTAAATGCGGTATGTGATGTCATTGGTTTCTAAAAGGAAAAAAAAATGCTCAAAACAAAGTAAGATTTTTCGAATATAGTTAATAATATAGTGTTCTATAGTTGACACTAATTTTTGGGTTATTACACATGTAACCATGAATTTTTCAAGTTTCGGTAACTCCAAGGAATTCAAAGTTCAAGGCTGTGAAGCATCCTCCACTCCATTCAAGCATCCTTGCCGTGATTCTCATCCATTCCACTACCTTTTGAAGCTTCTTGCGTCCTTGAAGATCAAAAAGTGTAACCATGAACTCCTATGTTCTGTTTTCGGTTTTGAATTATGTAAACTTATTTCGGGTTTTTAATAAATTGCGATTTGGTTTTCTTTCTTGGTTTTATGAATTGCGATTTCTTGTGTTGATGAAGTGTTGAATTTAGTTATGTGATTTCCAAATACTATGAAGCATGTTTTAGGTTTTAGGTTTTCAAGTTGATAAATTGCGATTTCTATATGTTCTTGCATAATTGTTAATTTCGAACTTCAATCCCAATTGTTATGTGTTACTTGATTTTTGGATGCATACTTAGGTTGATGAACATATAATTGAATCCATGTTAAGGTACTAGCGTTCTAGGCTTTAATAATTTCGGTGGAAAACCTAAAATTATTTAGGTAAATTAACAATGAGTCTTGCATGCTTGATTAGCGTTCTAAATTGTGTTCTTGACTTGAATTGATCAAACTTCCATGATTCTTAATGCGTTGAAAGTGTTTTTTGTTAGTGATTAGCTACCACTAGTGTAATACCCCGGAAAATCCAAATTAAATTCCGTGGATTTTTAGAAATGATTTCACGATAGTAGGAGCGAGTACGAAGCTTGGAGAAGTTGTGGAATTAGTTCGAACGATTTTATTTTCGAAAACGAACGTTTTTAGGGGGTCAACAAAGTTGACTTTTTATACGTTCAAAATTTGGGAAAACTCCCTTCATGAAAGTTGTAGAGCTCGTCGATACGAGTTCGTGGACATGTGGAACGCAATATTCGGAGTTCGTATGATTAAGTTATGAATATTTGAAAATTGGGAATTTTCTATAAATAGGAAAAATATCAGATTTATTCATTAAGGACGAAAAAATGCAAATTTTGCATTTTGGCCCCCGGTTTCCTCCGTTCTCTCTCCTCCCTACGCAGCCGACCCGACTGACCCGACCCGGACCCATCTCCCTCCTCCGGCGTCCTCCGGCCACGACCCGGCCCTCTCCGGACTCGCCGTGCCACGCCCAGCCGCCTGGTGGCCTCCCCTTGCACCGCCGCTGCCCCCAGACGTGGATCGAAGCCCCCCAGAGCCTAGCATTCGACCCGACCGGATCTTGGCCGTGCCGGCGTTGCACGGGCCGATCCTCCCCATTTTCGTGATCTCCTCCTCCCCCTGATCATCCCCATATAGGCCTTGCTTGACGATTTGGAGTGTGGAGTGAAAGATCACGAGTTGAAGATTTCGACGTCCCTGATTCAATCTGGAATCTGATCAGACGCACGAGATTAATCCAACTTCAACGCTTGATTTAGGACGATCTAGGCCGAACCAGGCTTAGCTCCAGGTATGAAAGTCGACCACCCTTTCATTTTGAACCAGTTTGTAGTTGGTCACTTTGCCATCTGAGGTGGTTGACCGGCGTTGACCGCCGCGTTGACCGCCCACTGACCACCGCTTGTGGCGGCGCATCAGACCATATTTCGAGTTTTCATTATCTAGGCGATGATCTATGCATCCATACGAGCGTTTTGATATATAACATGGTCATGTTAAAAAAAGTTGATAAATAGTGGATTTTCGTTTTGACGTTACTATTTAACGTTTTTACGTTTATCTTCGGTTTACGATCTGTGAAGATCTGACCATCGGTTTTGCTTCAATTTTGGATATGTTGATCGTATGACTGTCCCGGTGACTTTGTGAGGTCACGGGCGAAGATCCGACCGTTGGATCTTCGTATAATTGAGAAATAGTGATTCGGAAGGCGATTCGTGAGAATCTGACCGTCGGATTTTCATATAATTTTATGGAGATGTTTGTTAGAGTGATTCAAGAAGATCTGAGTCTTTAATGATAATTTTGGAGGATGATCCTAAGGGCGATCCGTGAGGATCCGACCGTTGGATCATCGTATAAATTCGATCTGACCGTTGGATCATCATTAAATTAGAATCCGACCGTTGGATTTCCGTATATGTGTGCTTTTGAGTTGTTGGCTAAGTTAAGATCATTATTGGATTAGGTGATCGATGGATTTATTTGGCGGACGATTCGTGAGATTGTTAATGGAGCTGTTAAGAAGACGCAGCTGGATTAGAGGTGAGTAAACCTCACGTGGTTCATATTACGAACCCAATATATTTAATTGCTTTATTTTGCAATTATATGAACTATTGTTGGTGTATTAGACATTCCTGTGTGAATGTCTGTATATATATTATTACGTGAAATAATATGTATTGTTGGAGTTGTGTTGAGTTTATTGTTGAGAAACAATATATTGTGAGAGGTATTGAGTTTATTGTTGAGAAACAATATATTGTGAGAGGTGTTGAGTTTTATTGTTGAGGAACAATAAATTGTTGTGATCTGTGGAGATCACTAGGTCACGAGGTGACCATGGCATCTATTAGTGAATCACGCTCTCGTACCGGGCTGGTGGTTATTAATAGTATTAAATCGTAATCACGTCTGTGGCCGGACGAGTGGTTACGTTCAGTTAGAGCTCTAGTCTGTCTGCCAAATGTGGAGTGAACTTATGAGTGAAATTGAGAGTAACTCATAAGTGTCAATATATATATGGTAACCTTATGAGGGAAATTGAGAGTAACTCATAAGGGTCTATATATATATATGAGTCTGTCTACCAAATGTTGGGAAATCTTATGAGCGAATTTGAGAGTAACTCATAAGTGTCTATATATATATATGAGAGTGAGTGATCTTATGAGCTAAATTGAGAGTAACTCATAAGTGTCTACATATATATATGAGAGTGAGTGATCTTATGAGCTAAATTGAGAGTAACTCATAAGTGTCTATATATATATATGAGAGTGAGAAAGTAACGTGGGTTTGTGGTAGTCTTGAAATCTAATAAATCAACAGTTCTTTCTTGTTTACTCATACTGGCTGTAAAAAGCTTACCGGGTTTTGTGTTGTTGCAACTCCCGGTACACTATTCAAATTGTGTAGCGGGTAATCCTACAGGACAGGAGAACCAGGACGGTGATCGTGCGGTTAGAGCAATTGTTAGAGTTTTACAACAATTGTAAGTTGTGAGGTGTGTTATGCTCATTTGAGCTTTATAATATATTGTGAGAGTGAATTGTAATAATGAACTCGAAGTTTCGAGATTTGGTTTTTTGTAATTGTAATTATTCAGGTTTCGGATTTGAATTTATTATTCAAAATTCGGGGCGTGACAGTTTGGTATCAGAGCGTAAGGTACATATTTGGTGATAATCAGTACCTCCCGAGTGATGGCCCGTCTGCAGCGGATCCCCATCATATACTCTTCGGTACTGGTAAAATCATTGGGTATGTCTTAGTATGGGGTCTAGACAACGTGTAAGTCCGTAGGACGGTAGAGTTGTCTACTAAGTTCGTATTAGAATAAGTTTAGTTTCCGCGAGTTGTGATCTTCGAGGAATAGGAACCTCTGGATTTAACTCTGATGAGTCGGTGAGGTAGAGGTCGAGTCTGATGTAGGGACAGGACCTTTCTATGGAGACAGTTGAGGATGAGGTGGAGGCATTAGAGGTTGAGTTGCCTAGTCTACCTGTAGTTGATGTGATGGATGTTATTCTTGGGTTGAAATGGTGAAAGAGATTGAGACCCTAGGAATAGTTGAAAAGAGAATTGATCTCACCAACTCAAGATGATAGGAGTGTGAGAGATTATGAGACAGAATTCTCAAGACTATATTGGTGTTCGAGTGTAGTGATGTAATTTGGGAGATACTTATGTTACCTTTAATAAGGGTAGTATGTCAAGTGATCATGGAATTGTGTTTGGTTTGACTCAGAGGATACTAGCTTGACCTCTGTGTGACTTAATTGATTGCTAGGTTTTGAATGATTGTTTGTGATAAATCATTTTGAAAGATGTGTGCAGCAGAGTCTCGATGGTTTTGAAAAGAGTATTAAGTGACCAAGGTTCGATCCTTGGTGTTGTTGTGGTTAAACAAAAAAAGAAAAAGAAAACATGCACACAATCTTATTGATTTTATATTACAAAAAGGGAAACGAGGACTATGCTATACTAAGCCTAGTCAGCAGCTCCGGATGGGTTGAGGCTGAGCTCAAGAGAAACGTTTGAGCCACTGTGGTAACCGCCTGAGCCACCAGAATAGTAACCAAAAGCGCTACCTTCCTCGGAAGTAGCCTTCAGGTTACCAAAGACGTCCTCGCCGTGCACGGGGAACAGAGGAAGAGTTTGAACCTCCTGGTGATCTCCTCCTCGTTGTTGCAGGGATGTTTGTCCTCCTGTTGTGCCAAAAGAGTTGTACTAGTATTAGTGTTGAAGTGTGAGGAAGAATATGAAACAGAATTTAAATCAAGAAATCCTTCATTACCAGTAGAATAGGTGGAACCAAAGTTGAGATCAATGGATCTACCATCATCAGTAGAACTAGTGGACCCAAAATTGATGTCAATGGATCCACCAGCTGGCCCAAAATTGATGTCGATGGATCCACCAGCACCAGTAGAACCAGTGGACCCAAAATTGAGATCAATGGATCTACCAGTACCAAGAGAACTAGTTCTCATGGGCACTGGAGCAGCCTGATTACACCTATTCATCTGCTTCTCTCGAGCCCTGACGTTCTGGAACCAAAAGTAAATGTTCTTACCCTCAACATACCCATACTGGTTCAGCTGGAGACAGATCTCGTGAATCTGCTCTGTAGTTGGGCACTTAAATCCCTTGACATAGTAAAGATCCTTGAGGATTCTTATTTGTTCTGGAGTAGGAATCCACCTGGTACGGCTTCGCCAGAAATCCATGTTGGCACTACTTCCAGCTGCTTGGGTGTTTCCTCCCTCCTCTGTTGGTTGCTGTTGTTGTGGTTCCATTTGTTGCGGGGTTTGGAGCTCCATTAGTTGCAGAGTTCGTGGCTCTTGGGTCATGGGGTGAGAGGATGTGGAAATCGAGGAATACATGGTTTAGTGTTTGAGGGAGATTTTGTTAGAAGGATTGGAGTTGTTGAACTGGTGATTGGAGATCTGAGATTCTCAGAGGAAAGATGAGATCGAATCTTCAAATGGAAGAAAAGATCTGAGAAAGAAGGATTGAAGATTTGGAGGAAAAGATTGAAGATCTGAAAGTTCAGAGGAAAGATGGGATTGAATCAACTAGATGGGAGAGAAGATCAGAAGAGAAGGATTGAAATTGATGAAGAAAGGATTTGAGAAGAGAAAGGCTGAAGAGTTGAGAGAGAAAGGCTTGAGCTCGGAAGAAAATTTCTTTTCTTTTGGAGTGAACAGTTTTTCCCCAGAATGCACCTATTTATAGAACAAGGTGAGCAGATCTCCACCGTTGGATGAACGATCTCAGAATTTGAATCCACGCGTTGGATTAAAGTCATCCGAAAACCCGGAAAAGTTGTTGGCGCGTGGAGAGCGTGTAAGGGGACAGGCCGAACCTCGAGATGCTGTGGCAGACAGCTTTAGCCGAAAGCAGATTTGACTGCCGTAAATCACGGAAGGGATAAGCCGTGACACAAGTGGGCCGTACTTGGGCCTGTCTCGGATCAAGGCATCACTGTAGCTGTGGGTGGAGGCCTGATGGGCCGAGTTTCAGAAACAGTTTTGGACATGATGGGCCGAGTTTCTGAAACAGTTTTGGATGAGTTGGGCCGGATTTCTGTAACA
The DNA here is from genome assembly GCF_958449725.1 of Rosa rugosa. NCBI lineage: Eukaryota > Viridiplantae > Streptophyta > Magnoliopsida > Rosales > Rosaceae > Rosa > Rosa rugosa. The sequence continues at coordinate 19,849,801 of NC_084823.1, forward strand.
GTTTTGGATACGTTGGGCTGGGTTTCTGCAACAGTCTTGGATGTTTTGGGCCGAATTGTTGAAACAGTTGAAACAGTTGGTTTAAATAAAAGGATTGGTATGGATAATAACGTGAGCAGCCGTGCTCGAGTGGTTGAGTGTACAGTTCGTGTACAAGAGGTCTGAGGTTCGAACCTCGCCTCTTGTTTATTTTTATTATGTTCGTTTATGACATAATAAGTATAAAATTTGTACACATTATATTAAGCACAGCTTGTGCTCCAGTGGTTGGGGGACAAAGGTTTCGTGCGGCAGGTTGAGGTTTCGAACCTTGCCTCCCCCGTTATTTTATTTATGTCGCTTATGACATAATAAATATAACACGTGAGCATATATTAATGAAGGCAGCTCTTGCTTCAGTGGTTGGGAGCAAAACCTTCGTGTTTGAGGTCGGGAGTTCGAACCCTACCTCTTACAAATATTTTTGGGTCTCGTATATGCTTGATATACGGACGTATATACGGTATGTACGGTATACATACGTATATACGGTCTGTACAGTATGCATACGTATATACAGTTGTACGGTATGCATACGTATACACGATCTGTACGGTATGTATACGTATATACGGTATGTACAATTTCATACCGTAGCCGAGCTGGAAGTTGGTGGGCCGAATGGTAGGCCCAAATGGTAGGCCCAAATAGTAAGCCCAATTGTTCGGCCCGAATAGTAGGCCCAAATGTTAAACCCAAAGTGGTTTGGGCCGGTTCGAAATTTGGATGGTTCGGTTTCTTCGGCCCAATTGGCCAGCCCTAGTGCTTAACCCAAGGATTGAGCAAGCCCAAGTCATCATCATTGGATGACATAATTTATTGGCGTGCTTTTGGGGATGATTTGTTTTGAGTGATGCATCTTAAGTTTTACTATGGAGATTTACCGTGATGCTAATTGAGTAGCGAAACACTTTGTGAGAGTGTTTACTGTGCTTGTATGCCAGTACAGAGTGATGATCTATGTGAAGATCTATGTGATGATCTATGTGAAGATCTATGTGAGGATCTATGAGATGATCCATGTGATGATTTTGTGTAATTGATGTGGATTGATGTTGAACAATTGTGTTGTGCGTTTACGTTTGTGATGAAAGGATTTAGTGGCCATAGGAATGTATTTTTATACAAGGGTTGAGGCTTTGTAGATTACTACAGCTTTGGGAAAATTGGATATTCGATGGTTAGGTCAACCTTAATCGAGAGGAATTGACTTACGCTCAAATTTCGGGACGAAATTTCTTTAAGGAGGGTAGACTGTAATACCCCGGAAAATCCAAATTAAATTCCGTGGATTTTTAGAAATGATTTCACGATAGTAGGAGCGAGTACGAAGCTTGGAGAAGTTGTGGAATTAGTTCGAACGATTTTATTTTCGAAAACGAACGTTTTTAGGGGGTCAACAAAGTTGACTTTTTATACGTTCAAAATTTGGGAAAACTCCCTTCATGAAAGTTGTAGAGCTCGTCGATACGAGTTCGTGGACATGTGGAACGCAATATTCGGAGTTCGTATGATTAAGTTATGAATATTTGAAAATTGGGAATTTTCTATAAATAGGAAAAATATCAGATTTATTCATTAAGGACGAAAAAATGCAAATTTTGCATTTTGGCCCCCGGTTTCCTCCGTTCTCTCTCCTCCCTACGCAGCCGACCCGACTGACCCGACCCGGACCCATCTCCCTCCTCCGGCGTCCTCCGGCCACGACCCGGCCCTCTCCGGACTCGCCGTGCCACGCCCAGCCGCCTGGTGGCCTCCCCTTGCACCGCCGCTGCCCCCAGACGTGGATCGAAGCCCCCCAGAGCCTAGCATTCGACCCGACCGGATCTTGGCCGTGCCGGCGTTGCACGGGCCGATCCTCCCCATTTTCGTGATCTCCTCCTCCCCCTGATCATCCCCATATAGGCCTTGCTTGACGATTTGGAGTGTGGAGTGAAAGATCACGAGTTGAAGATTTCGACGTCCCTGATTCAATCTGGAATCTGATCAGACGCACGAGATTAATCCAACTTCAACGCTTGATTTAGGACGATCTAGGCCGAACCAGGCTTAGCTCCAGGTATGAAAGTCGACCACCCTTTCATTTTGAACCAGTTTGTAGTTGGTCACTTTGCCATCTGAGGTGGTTGACCGGCGTTGACCGCCGCGTTGACCGCCCACTGACCACCGCTTGTGGCGGCGCATCAGACCATATTTCGAGTTTTCATTATCTAGGCGATGATCTATGCATCCATACGAGCGTTTTGATATATAACATGGTCATGTTAAAAAAAGTTGATAAATAGTGGATTTTCGTTTTGACGTTACTATTTAACGTTTTTACGTTTATCTTCGGTTTACGATCTGTGAAGATCTGACCATCGGTTTTGCTTCAATTTTGGATATGTTGATCGTATGACTGTCCCGGTGACTTTGTGAGGTCACGGGCGAAGATCCGACCGTTGGATCTTCGTATAATTGAGAAATAGTGATTCGGAAGGCGATTCGTGAGAATCTGACCGTCGGATTTTCATATAATTTTATGGAGATGTTTGTTAGAGTGATTCAAGAAGATCTGAGTCTTTAATGATAATTTTGGAGGATGATCCTAAGGGCGATCCGTGAGGATCCGACCGTTGGATCATCGTATAAATTCGATCTGACCGTTGGATCATCATTAAATTAGAATCCGACCGTTGGATTTCCGTATATGTGTGCTTTTGAGTTGTTGGCTAAGTTAAGATCATTATTGGATTAGGTGATCGATGGATTTATTTGGCGGACGATTCGTGAGATTGTTAATGGAGCTGTTAAGAAGACGCAGCTGGATTAGAGGTGAGTAAACCTCACGTGGTTCATATTACGAACCCAATATATTTAATTGCTTTATTTTGCAATTATATGAACTATTGTTGGTGTATTAGACATTCCTGTGTGAATGTCTGTATATATATTATTACGTGAAATAATATGTATTGTTGGAGTTGTGTTGAGTTTATTGTTGAGAAACAATATATTGTGAGAGGTATTGAGTTTATTGTTGAGAAACAATATATTGTGAGAGGTGTTGAGTTTTATTGTTGAGGAACAATAAATTGTTGTGATCTGTGGAGATCACTAGGTCACGAGGTGACCATGGCATCTATTAGTGAATCACGCTCTCGTACCGGGCTGGTGGTTATTAATAGTATTAAATCGTAATCACGTCTGTGGCCGGACGAGTGGTTACGTTCAGTTAGAGCTCTAGTCTGTCTGCCAAATGTGGAGTGAACTTATGAGTGAAATTGAGAGTAACTCATAAGTGTCAATATATATATGGTAACCTTATGAGGGAAATTGAGAGTAACTCATAAGGGTCTATATATATATATGAGTCTGTCTACCAAATGTTGGGAAATCTTATGAGCGAATTTGAGAGTAACTCATAAGTGTCTATATATATATATGAGAGTGAGTGATCTTATGAGCTAAATTGAGAGTAACTCATAAGTGTCTACATATATATATGAGAGTGAGTGATCTTATGAGCTAAATTGAGAGTAACTCATAAGTGTCTATATATATATATGAGAGTGAGAAAGTAACGTGGGTTTGTGGTAGTCTTGAAATCTAATAAATCAACAGTTCTTTCTTGTTTACTCATACTGGCTGTAAAAAGCTTACCGGGTTTTGTGTTGTTGCAACTCCCGGTACACTATTCAAATTGTGTAGCGGGTAATCCTACAGGACAGGAGAACCAGGACGGTGATCGTGCGGTTAGAGCAATTGTTAGAGTTTTACAACAATTGTAAGTTGTGAGGTGTGTTATGCTCATTTGAGCTTTATAATATATTGTGAGAGTGAATTGTAATAATGAACTCGAAGTTTCGAGATTTGGTTTTTTGTAATTGTAATTATTCAGGTTTCGGATTTGAATTTATTATTCAAAATTCGGGGCGTGACAACTAGTGATTGCATGATTAATAGGGTTAACTATGGTGCGTTCATCTAGTTAATTTAATTAAGGGAAGTAAAAAGAACTTTGTATGCGTTCATCTTTGTTCTTGATTGATTCTATGCTTGGATCTATTTTGATTCGTGATTTAATGTTGAAACCTAGCCAACGTGTTAATAGTAGTTAATTACATATTAATTTCGTTCCATTCATATATTTCTACTTGATTCTGGTTTTGATGTGTCACATATGTATATAATTACTTAGTTGTTAAATAAAATAAATCCTAAATCCCCTTCTTATATTTTTTTGTAAATAATATATATTCTTTAATTTGTTTTACTAACGCTTCATTTTTCAGGAATTAATTAGGCCCTAATCCCCGGTTGAGAACGATCTCTACTTATTCTTACTACATTGATAAGGTTTTAAATTGAGCACTAATTTTGTGGAGGTCAAATAACATTCAAAACATAGCAAATATTGATCTCATCAAGATGTGTGCCTAAAGCGATGTTTGAGCTCTTCACAGAGCACGCAATAAAGGTGGCTATGCTTGCACAAGAGGAAGAAAGACGACTTGGTCACAACTACATTGGCACAGAGCAGTTTGGGTCTTATTGGTGAAGGGACTAAATTTTTGTGCAGCTGGCTCGGGAGGAAGCTCAACAATTTGGTATATTTTTATCCCTAATTTATTTTATTTTGGTCATGTCTTTTTTTATTCTATGCTTATTGTTAATGCTCCTTCCTGTAAAAGAAGTTTCTCATATTATTGAGATATATTTTGGGTTAACTATAAGACCTTATCTGGTGATCAAGTTTCAGGCCACAACTATATTGGCTCATAGCATTCATGATAGGAGCATAATTGTGATGTTTATAATATCTAAATCCTTATATTTTGTCTGTACAGATTAGTCCACTTCGATAGAGTCTTGAGAGTAGCTCAGAACAAACCAGATGATAATCCTTACATGTTTGAGATGTCTAGTTTTCAGAACGTTTTACGGTTCATCAATATCAATTTTCTATAAGAAGTTATGGCAGAACAAGCAACTTTAGACCTATCTTCGGAAATTTTTTTTACATCTAATTTGCAATGGAGACATGGAAGAAAAATATAAGTTTAGTGATCTTTCGAGCCCCTTTGAATCCATATCATTTCTAGTAAGATTCTAGCTAAAATTATGTAGTGTATTTCAATCCATCGCTCTCCGCTAAAAAGATCAATTTTTCAGTGATTTGGTAAGTAGTAGGAGCTTTAAATTTGTGCGTTCTATTCATCTTAGTTTGATTTTGGTATGGCTTGCTTTCATCTTAAATTTGTGCGTTCTATTCATCTTAATTTGTGCATTCTATTCATGGTTAATTTTAAAATTATTGACACTTTGATTTCATTTTGACTTTAGTCATATCATCACTCTACAAATTGTTTTATGTCTCTGGGAATGATATCTTGAATCAACGTTGCTTAATCAGATGTGAGAGGTCTTGGATCTACTTTAGTTGAGGTGATATGCTTATATCTTTCTTCAGTTTTGTATAACAGTCATGATGGCATACTAAAATCCCCAAACTCAGTTACATCGTGATTTTTCACCTGAGCCCTAAACTTTGCCACACTAATTGCAGAATTTTTGACAGATTGCACTTTGTCTTGCCCATTAAGTTTTTTTTTTTCTCTAATTAGTAATGATGTTCACGAGAAAAATTAGTCTGTTGTACAATGATGTTTAATTCATGATTGACTTGCCAAATAGAAAAAAGAAAAAAGAAAAAGAAACATAATTACAAGAGAGTATAGTTAGGGTAATTTGTAAAAAATATATATATATACATATTAAAGTAATGAAAAAATAGAGGGGGTGTGTGAATAAAGAAAATGAGTGTGCAAATAGTACCACCCTATCTTATTCATGCATTTTCAGGGGAAGTTAGATCCTCTTTTTCTAAGAGAACTAATAATTCAACATGTTATCCAAATTTTTGGCAAGCGGATCGGATGAAGAATAATTCATGCCTTATTGGAGAACGAGAACGAATAATTCAACGTGTTATCCAATTTTTGGTCAAACGGATGAAGAATAGTCCCTTGTTTATTGATAACTTGGTGATTCGCACATCTTGTCTTATTTGTGCATTTTTAGGGAAAGTTGGATCCTCTTTTTGTAAGAGAACCAATAATTCAACGTGTTATCCAAATTTTGAGCAAACAGATGAAGAATAAACCCTGCCTTATTGGAGAACGAGAACCAATAATTCAACGTATTATCCAAATTTTAGGCAACCGGATGAAGAATAATCTCTTCCTTATTGAAGAACCTGGTGATAGCACCACCTTATCTTATTCATGCATTTTCAGGGAAAGTTGGATCCTCTTTTTGTATGAGAACTAATAATTCAACGTGTTATCCAAATTTTGGGCAAGCAGATGAAGGAAATTCCTGTCCTATTGGAGAACAAGAACCAATAATTCAAGGTGTTATCCAAATTTTGGGCAAGCGAATGAAGAATAATCTCTTCCTTATTGGAGAACCTGGTATTTGTGCATTTTTAGGGAAAGTTGGATCTTCTTTTTGTAAGAGAACCAATAATTCAACGTGTTATCTAAATTTTAGGCAAGCGGATGAAGAATAATCTCTACCTTATTAGAGAACCTGGTGATAGCACCACCCTATCTTATTCATACATTTTCAGGGAAAGTTGGATCCTCTTTTTGTAAGAGAACCAATAATTCAACTTGTTATCCAAATTTTGGGCAAGGAGATGAAGAATAATCCCTACCTTATTGGAGAACCTGGTGATTCGCACACTCTATTTTAATCTTGCATTTTCAGTCAAAGTTGCATCCTCTTTTTGTAAGAGAATCAATAATCCATTGTGTTATCCAAATTTTGGGCCAGAGGATGAAGAATAATCCCAGCCTTATTGGAGAATGAGAACCAATAATTTAATGTGTTATCTAAATTTTGGGCAAACAGATGAAGAATAATCATTGCATTTTGGAGAACCTGGTGATTCCTACAACCTATCTTATTCATGCATTTTCAGAGAAAGTTGGATCCTCTTTTTGTAAAAGAACCAGTAATCCCTGCCTTTATTAGAGAACCTGGTGTTGGGAAGACCGCAATTGCAGAAGGTCTTGCTCAATGAATTATAAGCTCAGGTGTACCAAAAGACTAAGGCCCCGTTTGGTTAGCAGGAATGTCGAAATAGGAAAAAGATTTATTTTCCTTTCTAGACTGATATGGAATGGAATATGTTTTGGTATTTCCATGTGGGTGTTGGGAACATTACTGGAAATTAAATTTCAAAATTAATTTTCCATTCATATTGTGGTGTTTGGTAAGTCATAAGAATGAAATATAAAATTATAATTTTCAATAACGCCTTTTTACTAATTAAAGTACAGATATGACATCAATTTATATGGAGTATAAATTTTTTAGAGGAATAATTAGTGTAATTTTGCCTTTGACGGTGGGAAATGGAATTAGAATATCACTCCTGACTAGGCAATTCTATTTACGCTTTATGATGGAGTTAATTTCCAGTCAGATCTCATTTTTTCTTTACTTTCTAATCTCTAATTACAATCAAACTGCACATGTGAATGGAAAATGAAATTAATTTCCATTCTATTCCATGATTTCCTGCCATCCAAACGAGGCCTTACTGTTTGACTCCATAATTAGTGGTTGCATTACGGACTTCCATATTTAATTTAAGTCTTTTTCTTATAAAAAAAAGGGCAATAGAACCTCTTCTTGCAACTTAGGCAGATCCTACTCTTAGACAAACACTACCAATTAAGAGCTTCAATGCGACCTAACATCAATAGAACACCTCACTCCTTGTGGAAAAGTCATCATTTACCTATCTCCCACCAAAGTTAGATTTGAGGCATAGGTGAAGGAATATTGGCATGAAAAGGCACTGAAGGCACCATAGTCTGACAAGCTTGGATATGTTTATGAAACCTTAACTATAGACTGAGTGCTTGAGCCGCCCTAAGCACCTGCTCCATAGGTTCCTCTATTAGCAACGCTGGACCTGTACATGACAAACCCACATGAGTGATCAATCGCATCTTGAACATCTCCCCATGAGATTCTCAAACCTAAAGGTAGAATTGAGAATAAGCTTGTCCTCCACAATGAAGAAGGGGTTATCCAATATTAGTAACAATCCGGACTCAATGTTCTAAAAATTGCTAGTGATAGGTTAGCGGTGCGGAAGAGCATAATGCCTAATTGCTTAGGCAGGCGCAGAGGCGGAGCCAAAAATTGATATGAGGTGGGTCTTTAAAATTTAAATAAATAAATAAAATTAGTTTTCAAACTATATACTAGGGCTGGGCACGGGCCGGGTTCAGTTTTTCATATGCTGGGCCCAGGACCGGCCCGTTTTTTACGGTTCGGGCCCAAAGCCCGTTTTACATCTAATAGGGACTGGCCCGGGACCGGCCCGTTTCATTTCGGGCCGGGTTTCCGGGCTTTCGGGCCCAAAATACTTTTTTTTTTTTTACTTCCTTTCCTTTCCAGATCTCCGACCTCTTCCAGCCTTCCTCTCGCTCTTTGGTGGTCTGGGAGGACGACATGTGCTCGTTGAGTCGGCCTTCTCATCAGCAGCCATGGTATAATCGTTACAGGGAGAAGAAAAATTATATCAGAAACACGAAGAAGGCGGAAACAGGGAAATAAGGTACACTAGGAACAGTCTCTCCAGTGAAGACGAAGACGAACTCAAACGAAGATGAACTCGGACTAAACTCTCTCTGGTCGGCAACAATCTTAGTCTCCCTAATCGGCACCTTCCAACTCGGACTAAACTCTCTCCGGTCGGCAACGATCTTAGTCTCTCTGGCCGGCGTCTTCGATTTGGGAATTAGAGATTTAGGGCTTCGTGGGTATGTAGATCGGGAAACGATGGACAGAGAGACAGAGACAAATCAAAGGCATCAGAGGTCAGTGGTGGAGATGGAGAGCGACGGTGCAGCGCAGACGAGGTCAATGGTAGAGGAAGCAGTTGGGTATGCAATCTCAAGATGAATAATTACAGAGAAGCAGAAGTACTTGCGAAGATTGTGAGGTTTCTTGCTAGATTAGGCTTCGCCAAGATTGAGGTTTCTTCATTTTCTTGATAGACTAAGAAGCGAAGCGGAAGATTCGAGGAAGTAAAGAGGAGGAGGAAGAAGAAGAAGTAAAAACTGAAGGGGAAGGAGAGAGTATTTGACGCGTGGAGAGATAAGGAGTTTCCATGCGTCCTTGAGAATAAAATAATCAATAAATACATAATAAGGGTATATACGGGCCTGACGGGCTTTTTGTTTCTGAAAATACAAGGCCCGGGCCCGGACCGTCTTTAACTACTTCAGGCCCGGACCGAACCGTTTCGCGTGAAAAAAATTTAGGGCCCGGACCGTACGGGCCGGGTTGTGACGGGTCGGGCCGGTTTTCCGGGCTTTCGGGCTAAAATGCCCAGCCCTACTATATACCAAATTTTTAACAAAAATTAGTCAGTGCATCTTAAATATTAAGCCAGTTCCTGTTAACATTGTTCAATTTTTGAAACTGTCAATAATATCTTTCTTTAATAGGTCTTTATTTATTAAAAAAATAAAAAAATCTTATGTATAAAGGCTAACATGGTAAATTGCAAAATATTAGAAAAAAAGAATAGCAAAAAGCATAGCAAAATGTAGGAGTTGCAACTCCTCTCGACTGGAATTGCAGTTGGGAAAAACAAAAGACTTTATCCCACAAAAATTTATTAAAAAAAATTAAATCATTATTCTTAAATGAATAGAAAATAAAATAAAAACCAATTGCTACATGCGTGAGCGTGTGTTAAGAGGCTAGTATTTTACAAATCAAATTTATAGTTTTCGGATGTTATGGCAATTTTTTTTAAATTATAAGGAAGTATAGTTTAGAGTGCGCCTATTGTCATCATACTATTTTCTTAGTTCACCCTAAAAATGTTTGAATTATTGAAAGACTATATTACTCAAGTGAAAAAATGACTAATATGTACACTAATTTTCTAAAATCCAAATCTATAAGGAAAATTATATACATAACCAATTAATTAAATACAATGACTACTTAATTTCTCATTGGATAACATTAATCTTAACATTTTCCACCCAAATTTGAATTTATTACTATTTGTTTTGTCTTTTTGTTGCCTCCAAATCGTTAATTCGTTATTCAATTCACGTAATCATTAGTGTTAACCTAAGCGTGTGTTAAGAGGCTAGTATTTTACAAATTAAATTTATAGTTTTCAGTTATGGCAATCTTTTCAATTATAAGGAAGTATAGTTTTATTCAAAAAAAGGAAGTATAGTTTAGAGTGCGCCTATTGTCATCATACTATTTTCTTAGTTCACCCTAAAAATGTTTGAATTATTGAAAGACTATATTACTCAAGTGCAAAAATGACTAATATGTACACTAATTTTCTAAAATCCAAATCTGTAAGGAAAATTATATACATAACCAATTAGTTAAATACAAAGACTACTTAATTTCTCATTGGATAACATTAATCTTCATATTTTCCACCCAAATTTAAATTTATTACTATTTGTTTTGTCTTTTGTTGCCTCCTCATCGTTAATTCGTTATTCAATTCACATAATCATTAGTGTTAATTCCATTAAAATCTTTTCAATACCTTTTTTTTTTTTTTTTATCAAGAATGAACTATCATTAAATTGAAATCTCAAGTGAGATGGTTAGAGCAACTCCAACAGCTTCCCTATAATTTCTGTATAATAGGGAAGCAAAAGTCAAAGCTTTAGCATCTTTTTCTTCTCCAACTCCAACAGATTCTCTATTTTACAACAATCTCTAAAATCTCCATATTCTTCCTTAAATTTTAGAGATTGCTGTAAATATAGGGAATTTGGTTTTCTCTTTCCTCACTTTCTCTAAAATAGGGATAATTATAGGGAATCTGTTGGAGCAAAAGAGTCTAATTTTTCCCTAAAGTAGAGAAAAATCAAAATATGAGGAAGCTGTTGGAGTTGCTCTTACAATCATACTGAATAACATCAATGATACAGTCTGGAGGTTGATCCATCCAAACCCAATGATGATTGGCATCAAAATCAATCCCTGCAAGTCGATGAGCTACTCTATTGCATGAACGAGGGGCATAGCTTAGTTGCACTCGAGGGATTAAAGCGATAGCACATTTGATGTCTTCAATTAGGGCTCCATTAGCTAGAAGACTGTGATCTAAACATGATGCTTCAGCAATGGCCTCAGTACAATCACTTTCTATAATGACCTGTTGCACATGCAGAGTGTTGCAGAGATCAAGTCCCAATCGAATTGCATGTAACTCACACTGTTTAGGAGAGGCAGTATTTGGTATAGGTCCAGCGAAGGCAGCCACAAAGCGTCCTGCATCAGTTCTTAACACTCCTCCCACACTCCCTCGAGTTTGGTTGGGTAGGTAAGCGGCATCCACATTCATTTTTAAGATTCCCTTAGCAGCTGGTGTCCAGTGGCGTTGATTGTGCTTCACAGCATGCACCACGGTATTCCTAGCTTTTTGGAACTCCTCAAGCCATGCAAAGCTACTTAAGAGAACATCCTGAGTAGTTTGCTTGGTACCATTCCAAAGAAAACTGTTTCTGTTTTTCCAAACTGCCCAAAACACCATTAAGAGTTTAGCAAACACCTCACTACTTAGTGTCAGAGCTCTGTCCAACATCCAGTCTTTGAAGGTTGAAGTCCGGCAAAGGTCGTTCTGCAGATTGAAAGGTGGGGCAGAGAGAATTTCCGCCGCTATGGGACATCTGCAAAATACATGTGATACCTCTTCGATACCATGTGGACAAAGTACACAATGAAGGTCACCAGTGTATCCTTTAGTGAGAAGGCGCTCTCTTGTATGGAGGAGATTATTACAAGCTCTCCATGCACATATGCCAACCTTACCCGGAACCTTGGCCTTCCAGATACGTCGCCATAATTCTTTGTAGGGATCACCAGATGATGTGGAGACCAGAACATGTTGCATTATTTCCAGTCGAGCTATCCAGTAAGCTGATTTTACAGAATAATACCTTCTTTTCTCCGGACTCCAAACAAGCCTATTTGGACTAGGGTTTCTTCCAAGGGGGATACAAAGCACTTTCTCTGCAACATGGCGAGGGAATAGGTTATAAATCACCGAGGTCTTCCATTGACGACTTGAAGCATCAATAAGGTCTGCTACCTTGGTGAAGCTTGTATTGGGAGGTTGCGGTATTGGAATTGATGTAGATAATGGGAGCCATTTATCCTGCCATATATTGACCTGATCGCCGTCCCCAATTTTCCATTGAACTCCTGCTTTTAGGACCTGTCTTCCTTGTAAAATACTTCTCCAAGAGAAGGACGGAGAGTCGCCAATTTCAGCCTTCCAAAATGAACAATGTGGGAAGTACCTTGCTTTGTATAACTTGGCAATTAGAGACTGAGGATTGGCTATAATTCTCCATCCTTGTTTTGCAAGCATAGCAATATTATATGCGTACAGGTTTTTGAAACCCATACCTCCCTCATGCTTGGTTAAACAGTCTTTCCCAACTTCTCCAATGGATTTTCTTTTTCCCATCCGTGTCACCCCAAAAGAAGGATGCACACAATTGATGGATATCATCACAAAGGCCTTGTGGAAGTAAGTAACAATTCATTGCATAGAGGGGCATTGTTTGAGCAACTGCTTTGATGAGAATTTCCTTTCCAGCACAGCTTAGAATCTTGGCCTTCCAATTGATTAACTTTTTCGACAATCTCTCTTTGATGTAGGCGAATTTTGTAGTTTTTGATTTACCGACCCACAATGGTAAACCAAGATATTTGTCATGCTCTTCCACGCGATCTACTGCAAGGATAGAAGCCAGACTATGTTGTAGTGCAATATCAACATTTCTACTAAACACAACATTACTTTTTTGGAAATTCACCCGTTGGCCAGAAGCTTTTTCATAAGTCAATAAAATTTGCTTGAAGGCTAAGCATTCTTCCATTGTGGCTGTCCCAAATAATATGCTATCATCCGCAAAAAACAAGTGGTGGAGCGTAGGAGCTTGAGGACACATCTTGAGACCAGTGATTCGGTTGCATTGCACTTCATGGGTAATAAGTGCAGAGAGACCTTCTGCACAAAGAATGAACAAGTACGGTGACAATGGGTCACCTTGCCGGATTCCTCTAGTAGGTAAGATAGGAGGTGTGGGCATCCCTTGCTGCAATATAGAATAGGTCACAGATTTGACATTATTCATCACCATAGTGATCCACGTAGGGTGAAAACCAAGCTTAGTGAGAATTTCTTGGAGATATGTCCACTCAAGACGATCATACGCCTTGCTGATGTCCAGCTTCAAGGAGAAGAAACTAGTTTCTTGATGCCTTAGTTTATGCATGAAGTGAGCTGCTTCATTGGCAACTAAAGTATTGTCTGAAATGATCCTTCCAGGCACATAGGCGCTTTGGTGGGAGGAGATAATATCCGGAAGCCATTGCTTGAGTCTGTTAACAATTGCTTTGGATGAGATACGACAAATTACATTACTGAGTGCTATCGGCCTGAAATGTGCGTCTTCTTGTGGATCTTTCATTTTTGGTATTAAACACAAGTAGGTGAAGTTGGTGTTATGCTCCAGTTCACCTGTTTCGAGAAAACTACGAACTGCCAAACATACATCACTGCCAACAATGTGCCAATATTTTTGAAAGAAAAAAGGGGACATACCGTCAGGTCCAGGGCTTTTTGAAGGATGCATCTGGAAGAGAGCAGATTTTATTTCATCCTCAGTGTAGGGCTTCAAAAGATGGCTATTCATTTCAGGTGTGACCTTCTTTGGCGTTGCTTCTATAGTTACCGCAAGTGCATTCACATGACAGCCTTCAGTTGCAAAAACATTTGAGAAGTATGATAGTAGAAGCCTTTGGATTTGATCCGGTTCTGTTTGCCAATTCCCATTTTCATCCATCAGACCCCGAATTAGGTTTTTACTACGACGGTTGCTGGCTCGTCTGTGGAAGAACGCAGAGTTCCTGTCACCGTCTTTGAGCCAAATGGCCCTGGAGCGCTGCCTCCAATACTTTTCTTGCTGCACTAGGATTTGACTTTGCTTGACATGTGGTGTTCTCTGCTCATCATACAGCTCCGGAGAGTAGGGTAATCTCATAAGGTCATTTAGCTTTTCTTGAATGACTCGAAGTTCAACCCTCTGATTATCAAACTCGGTCTTGTGCCATTGCATGAGGTTGTTTCCCGTATTGGTGATTTTGACCACTACTTGCTGCTGGGCAGTACCCGTAGAGGGTGTTAACCAGGACTTCTTGATAATTTCCCCACAATTAGGGTTTTCATGCCAACACTCCTCAAAGCGGAAAAGCTTAGGAGTTTTTTTCCACGTTAGTTTCGAAGCACGAACTATGATTAGGAGAGGGCTATGATCGGACTCGCTGGGGTTCAGAGTGATTACCCGACTGTATGGGAATAAAGGCCTCCACTGTGGTGTTTGAAAACCACGATCAAGGCGTTCTTCGGTGAACTTATTGCTCAAATCCCCACAAATCCCATATCCATAAGATCACAGTCAGCCATGGTTCGTCTAAACGCGGCCATGGGTGTTGCCGCCCTTGGCGGTCCTCCTGATTTATCAGTATTTGACATTATCTCATTAAAGTCGCCTGCAACAAGCCAAGGGATAGTGCATGCCTCCGATGCCAACGCCCTAAGTAATGCCCATGTTCTATGTCTCCTTTCCCTTGCAGCAACTCCATAGATACCAGTAAACCTCCATTTATGTGTATCATCAGCTTTGCCAACAACGACATCTATGTGGTTCGGTGACCGAGATCTAAGATCTATGTGTGTATCATCATTCCAGATCAGTGCAACTCCCTGCGAGTCTCGTTCATGCTGGTAACAAATATTATCTTTGAAGCCAAGTTTGTAAGTCAAGGCGTTGATATGATCTTTCTGTGCCAAGGTTTCAGCCAGAAAAATAATACTGGGTTTACGAGCCTGAACGATATCAATAAGGGCGCATTGTGATTTGAAATTGACTATTCCTCGACAATTCCATACCAGGATGTTTCCTTGAAGCATGGTCGGAGACTTGAATGCTGCAAACGAGCTTGGCGGCGACGGCTATGCGACGCTTAGGGTTTTAGACAAACGAAGTAGAACATGAATGATGATGCATATTCATAGAACAATAAGATAATCGTACGTTCTTTAATATCTGAATAAGTTTCCAGAGCGGATTTTGAATCTAACTTATAGAAGGAAGAAATTTGGTACATTCATAGTGTATGAATGTTGCATCTTTGCAATACCTTTGTGAACACCGAAAGTAAAAAATTTAAAAAACAAAAAGAAAAAGGAGGCGGATCCGTGACATCACAAATTATAGTTAAAATTATACTTCAATTATCAACCATTAGATTAAAAGATTATCAATGGATGAGATTAGTCATAAAGAATATATCATTACCTATTATTTTTCTTTTCTTTTCTTTTTAATTAATTAAAGGGATAATGATAAAAAAGGTTATTTTGAAGTGTCTTATTATAATTTAAACACCACAAATGTCCCCATGATAATTAAGGTCACCTTCACAACCTACCACTAGAGTTCAACTTAATTACAAAAACTGTCACCGTCAGTTTCTTTCGCAGTTTACTGGAAGTGAATTAAGTCATAACTGTTTATCTTCTACACATTATAATTTGGAATTTCAAAGGTCCAAAACCGCTCAAACCTACTCCGAAATAGAGAATTACTCTCATCTTCACCTCCGGCGGCCACATTCTGAGACACATACATTCTCCGACGACTGTTTTCCTCCACGGTGAAGCAGCACCGACTCTGCAAAAGTACTTCACTGAAAAAGCCCCAAATTTTAGGGTTTTGAAGAATTGCAGACCTTCAATCGTGTACCTCGACCGGGTAATCTTTCAGCCTCGATTCTCAGAAACTTCTCTTACTTAATTGCGATACATTGAGATAGTGTATAGTTTTGGAATTATAAGTCGAATATGAATGGATTTGATTATGAAACAAAACAATTCGACTCCAAGTTTTGGTTTGACTGAAGGTTTAAAGCTTTTTTGAGTGGAGATGATAAATGACTGCCTTTAAATTTTAGTTTGATGCTGTAACATAGCCAGTGACATAGGCTACTGAGTGGGTGTGATTTGATTTTGGTGCGGCTGTGTTTTCATTTTGGTGTGATTTGATACAGAGACATGGACAGTAACATAACCATTTATATGGAGATAATGACTGTTTGTGATACTGTTTAGGCTATAGGCTGTACTAAAATGGAAATGCTGCTAGTTCAAATACATACTTTATAGGATCATATAATGAAACTGGCCATGTAACTGACCATGTAACTTACAATGTATGTAACTGAACATGTAACTGAGCATGTCACTTACAATATATGTAACTGACCAAGTAACTTACTATGTAACTGACGTTGTCATTGACATGGCTAGTGACTTCACTAGCCAGATCACTAGTTGGCCGAGTTACTGGTTATGTAACTTGCAAACTCAATGCTAACCTTCTTATTTTGAAAATTTTCAACAGAACTAAAACATCAGAAATGGCAAGACCAAAAAGAAAAGAAAGGGAACAAAGCGATGATGACGAAGACTACAGAGAGGTGGAATCAAAATATGAAGAAGATGATCAAACGATACAGAGAAAGAAGAATTCGAAGAAGAATTTGAAATCAAAAAGAAAAAGACAGGATAAAGTAGAAGAATCAGAAACAGAAGAAGAAGAAGAAGAAGAAGAAGAAACATCAGCAAAGAAGATTGCCAAGAAGAATTCAAAAGAAAAAGGCAAAAAACAGAAAGTAAAACATAGGGAAGATTCAGAGTCAGAAGAAGAACCAACACCAAAGAAGGGTTCGAAGAAGCATTCAAAAGTAAAAAGCAAAAAACAAAAAATAAAGCAAGTAGAAGATTCTGAAGAGGAAGCAGAAGAGGATGAAAAACCTGAAGCTGCACCAAAGAGGAAGAGACATCTGAAACCAGGACATGTGCAGTACAGGTGCACATTAATAAGTTTCTTGAACACAATTAAAGATAACAAGAAGAATCTGAGTCCAAGAACATTAGATTTGCTCAGGCAAACACCATTTGGAAATATTAATTGTTGATGCTGTCCATGGTGGCCACATAGAGGAGAAGTCAGCCAAGAAATCTAATGATTTCATTACCCTCCTACTGCAGGCGTACAACCATGAAAATGACCTTTTCTTCTTTGGAAAGAAGAAATTCAAGATCTCGACAAGAGATATTTCAAAGATCCTTGGACTGCCAGCAAAAGGCGAATTGGTCCCAAAGACTTCTGAGGGTGCATATTAGTCCGACTTTGTCCAGCAGTTTTTTTCAAACACAGCGAGAGTTAACAAGAAAGCTGTGGAGAAAGCTCTGCAAGTTACCATCAACGACAAGCCAACAACCGAGGAAGGGATTAAGAAGAAGGACAAAAATGTGGCAAGATTAATCTTGCTGGACTTGTCAATAAAGTTTTTGTTCCCAAACGCAGGGGGAAAATTTCATGGGACTATGTCAGAGCATGTGAAAATTTGGATAAGATTGGATATTATGATTGGGCAAAGGAAGTTGGAAGCTTCCTAAAAAAGTCTATAAAGGCTTTGAAAAAGAAGAATTCAAAGAGCTCATATGGTAATACAGGGGGCTGCGTTCTAATAATACTGGTAAGTTACTGTCATACTGAAATGTCACTGGTCAAGTAACTTATTAAGTCAAACTGCATGTCACTGACTAAGTTGTTATGACTATTTTTTTTTTGTTTTGTTTGTGCATGCAGTATTGGTTCTGTCAAAAGACTGAAAAAATCAAGCCAATATCTGGAAGGGAGAAGGAAGAGCATGAGATGAGAAAATGGGACATTCAGAGGCTGATACAGAATTGGACAAGCTTTAACAGCTTGAAAAAACTAACTGTAAGTTGTTCTCTGTCAATGAAGTTGTCACTGGCAAAGGAATTATGTTGGTTAAGAGTTACTGATTAAGTCACTGTCACTTTGAATGTCAATGGCCAAATCACACTTCATGTCACTGGCCTTCATAACTGTTGTAAACATGTCATTGGTTATGTCACATTGCATGTCACTGACATATGGAACATGTTTCTTTTAGAAAATATTTGACTGAAGGAAGATCAAGAGGAATCAGAATCCGACGAAGAGGAGAATAGATCAGATGAAGCAAAGACAGCTCCAGAAGGACAGGAAGAAGGAAATGATGATCAGAATTCTGAAAATGAAGAAGATAACCTAGAAGTTGAGGTGCCTGAACAGGAAACAACTTCAGAAAAAAAAACAAGTGGGAGAAAAAGCTTCAGAAAAAGAGGGAGGAGATAAGATGTCTGACTGTGGAGAAAGATAATTTGCAGAAAAAACTGAAGGAAAAGAAACAGGAACTAAAGAAATTCGCGGAGGACATGGAGAATCTGGAGGAACGAAATGCTGAACTTATGACAGAGAATTTGTGTCTTACATCATCGGTGAAGGAGTTAGAGGCAAAATTGAAGAAATTGGAGCAGATGTTGAGCCCAAAGACTCACACCTCACCGACAGCTCAACAGCACAGGTCCCCACCACAGGTCCCCACCATCTAAAGCTGCTGAGAACACAGAAAAGGAAGATCAATCTACAGTTGAGGAAGGTCAGTCCCAAGAGATCTTCACAGTCGAAGAATTTGTAGCCGCAGCAGCTCAATCTCCACCTCACTTCACAGTGCAAGAAGAAACTCAATCGACACCTCCATCACACAAAGACTCACTGTTCCAGAGCCCCACAGTCCGCAAGCTCACAGTTGAAGAAATGGAAAGACAACCAGACATGTTTCAGATAGTGAAAACTCCTATAGCTGCACATGCCTCTCCACTTCATACATTGAGCATAGAGGAAGAGCAGAAGACACCAGAAGAGAACAAAAAGAGTGAGTTAACAATGCGCATTACAGAGAAACATTCCGGTCAAACTGTATCATCAATGGGTCTCTACTCATATGTTGTGAGATTAAAGAATAGGAAAAGAACACAGAAGAAGGACAACATTTACTGGTGGGGGATGTGAAAGCAAAAAGAGAGAAAAAAGCAAAGGAGAAGGAAGATAGATTGAGAGCTGCTGAAAAGGAAGAAAAAGAAAAGCAGAAGAAGGCCTCACTGCAACCTGAAGAACGTAAAAAGCTAGAAGAGATGGTAGCACAACAGAATTTGGACGGTTTACCCGAGGATGTTCTGAAAGCAATAAGAGAGATCGACGCTAAAGAAAAAGCAGAAATCAATGAAGAGTCAGAAGAGAAACAGCTCCCTCCTGAGGTCATAGACTGGGAGAAGAGCAAAGTGTACAATTATATGGACCAGGACACCAAGAGAAGAGTGCAGAGATACTGGCAAAATGCCCCATCAGGGTAATACTGCAATTAAGTTGAAATCCTATTTAAAATTTATTGTAACTGGCTAAGTCACTGGCTGTGTAAATGACAAGGTTATGTCACTGTACATGTAACTATTAAAAACCTGTAGACACAAAGAATACTGAAGGATTTATAAAAGAAGAAAGCAGATACACTATCTCATAGTCAAAAAAAAATTCCAATGAGTAAGCACCTTACAAGCACTTCTTATCATTTATTGAAAAAAATGAAAAATCAAAACAAAATTTCAAACTGTATTGGAGTCACTTGCTATGTCACTGTTAAAGGCATGTAGGCAGACTTGAACCTATATCGGAGCTGTACAACTCTTTCTGTTGTGACCATCACATTTTCCGCACCTACCACACTTGATCACCCTGGTTTTCTCGCTCCTTTTTCTGAACCTCTTCTTTCTAGGCCTTCCCGGTGGTCTTCTAGTCAAAGGCGGCTGCAATATCACCACATCTCTACCAAAATCACGCACTGGCTTCGAAATAGAGGGAAGAGGATTAATTGGGAAAGAATAAGTTTCTCGATATTTCTCCACCTTGTATAGCTCATTGACATATGAATACGGGGAAGAACCATGTTGTTGGATCACTACAAGGGCATGGGAACATGGGAAGCCATACAGCTGCCATTCTCCACACGAACAAAAGTGAGTTTCCAAATTCACCATGCTATTGTACTTCTGGCAGTGAACTTCATACACATAGGTATCAGACCTGCTCACTCTCCAATGCCTTCTGACTTCCAAATTCTCCTTCAGCTTCTTTTCAATTGTCGGGCACAACTCAGACAACCATTCCTGAGCATCCTGCTTCCGAGCAACCATTGAATCCATGGACTTCACTCTAATCCCATCATTAATATCAAGAATAGGACGACTCTTCAAGGGCAACACCCAATTATTGAAAGACTCAGCCAAGTTTTTTGTCATTTCACCAAATCTTTCGCTGTTAAAGTAAGCCATACACCAGTTCTCCTTGGGGAGATCCTCCAGAAATTGAGCAACTATGTCGCCGCCTTCACTCCTCAAGATTTCCATGTTGAACTCATACATCTCCGGTGTGCAAGAATAAGCACAACACATAAACAAGTAAGGAATCCGATCCTTAAGGTAAGAAGCAGCTGGAAATTTGTCAGAAAGGTTAGCCATCAGATGTCTAACACAAAACCCATGTGGATTATTGGGAAACACACTAGGGAAAGCACTAACAAGCCCAACATGATGATCAGAAATGAACGTCACCCTCCTCATAGGGTGTTTTTCAAACTCTTCAGCCAAAACCTCAAGAAAAAATCTCCAATTACTCTCATTTTCAGAATCCACAATAGCATAAGCAACTGGATACAAGCCTGAACAGAAAAACAAAATGAGGTCACTGTCATGTAACTGTTAATGTCAATGACCATGTCGCTGACATAACTGCATATTACTTGACAGTGACATGGCCAGGGACATGTCATTCAAATCACAGAACATTTAAGTCATTGGACATGTAACTGTCAATGAACATGTAACTGACCATGTCAGTAGCTATGTAACTAACCATGTCACTTACATT
Organism: Rosa rugosa; assembly: GCF_958449725.1. Classification (NCBI taxonomy): domain Eukaryota; kingdom Viridiplantae; phylum Streptophyta; class Magnoliopsida; order Rosales; family Rosaceae; genus Rosa; species Rosa rugosa. The sequence goes on from NC_084823.1 coordinate 19,870,812, forward strand.
ACAAAAAAAACAGAACATGGCAGGAAATAGAAAACAAGAAAAATAAAAAACTAGAAATAATGAAGGCGATTCAACCTTGATTGGCATCCTTTGCCGATGCAGCAATAATCTGCCCCTTGTACTTGTTGGTAATGAATGTAGCATCAATGAAAAGAATAGGTCTACAAGATTGAAAACCCTTCATCCATGCACCATAGGTCACAAACATACGCTGAAACTTGTGTGTTTCTCGATGAAACTCAACCACTATCCTAGAGTCGGGGTTTGACTTCATAACAGACTCACTGAACCAAAGTAGCTGAGCATAAGACTCAGCTTCATCACCATGTAGCTAGGGCTATTTTTGCCAACTCCGTACCATACCAAAATGTGCGATAAGGAACATCCAAACCATAATCACTGTTGATCTCATCAGCTATATCAATTGGCTTTTTGTTTGGATTGGCACGAATCTTATTAAGCACAATAGACTTGACAACCTTGGATCCCATCATCTTACTCTTCTGCAAACGAATCACACCATGACAAGTGTGAACATTAACCAACCTTTTAATCATAAAGAAACCATTAGCCCTGCATAAATGAGCCTTCACAAGCCAATTGCAGCCCTGAGAATGTTTCTTAGAACACTGAGCAATAACACGAACCTTGTCATTTCTAACAAACTCATATGAAAAACCAATTTCTATGGCATACTTACGCAGCTTATCCCTAAACTCAACAACCCCACCCTCAAACTTTTGGCCTTCAGAATGAATATAACTCTCCCAACCTTTCGTCATATAACTCTTCGGTGCCTCTGCCCTATAACACCCCAAATAATCATTCTCCTGAAGCATGGTACTAGAATCCTCACACACTGTATTACCCATCACGCTTTCACTAATAGAAGGCAAATCAGTCACAAACACTTCAACAAAATCAAAATTGTAACGAACCAAATTCCTAAAAATCATTCTCATATCAACTTCACTCTCTAGAAAACATGAAGTAGAATCCGGAGGAATAATGTACCTCAACATGAAATTGCCTTGAATCAAATCCGGAAAACGAGAGCGTATGGAATTGCATAGGTCAACAAACGACCAATTATGCAACAATGGAACTGTCGCTGCTTCACCAGAATAAATAAACTTGACAACATAGCTAGTATCCATAACAACTGTACAAGAATAAAACAAATCACTATCCATGTCACCACTAAGGAAATCAACAGAATCAACACAAACAAGTCACTGCCAAAGTAACTGTTAATGCCTGAACAGAAGAACAATATTATAAATGTAATTGGCCATGTCACTACTAAGGAATCAACAGAATAACACAAACAGATCACTGCCAAAGTCACTATTAATGCCTGAACAGAAGAACAACATCATACTCGCAAAATAAATGATAATTCCTGAACAAAACAGCAGTATTAAAAATGTAACTGGCCATGTCACTGATAAAAAAATCACAGTATAGAACAAATATAGTACCGCAATAGCACAAAACATCATCAACAATTCAACATAGCACTGAGTCGACGAAGGAGAAGAACACAGTAATCCAAAACGAACAATTCAACAATTTAACACAAACAACAAAAATACACTGCAAAATCCAAAACGAACAAATTCACAGAGAGAATGCTTACCGATCAAATCAGAGAAAACCAGAGAGAGGAAGAAATAGAGAGACTGTAACTAAGCACTGAGTCGACGAAGAAGAAGAACGCAATAACGTGATCAAGACGAACACCGACGAAGCCAGAGATCCAGAAAAAGAGAAAAGAGCAGCAAAAGCTCCAAAACCACTCAAAACTGAGATTTCAGATCGTCGCAGAGGCACAAAGCGAAAATCGGAAGCTTCCGACGGAGAGGGCAGCGAAGAAAGAATCTTAGAAAGAGATCTCCGATCAAATCGAATCTGAAGCTTTCTGATCAAAGGAGAGAGAAAATTTGAGCTCCCAGATTTTGAAATGGAAGGTTATAAAGGTTTATTACCTTAGGGGCAGAATCGGAATGATAAAAATTAAAAACTGACATTTTTTAACATGACCTCATTACTCATAAGGACTAAACTAATATTAATAACAATTGACAATGGACCTTTTTATCAAGTGGGAAACTAGGTGACCTTATTATCATTTCACTCTCTAAAGTGACATTTTCCATCATTTCCCTTTAATAAAATCTATTTATTCTGACTTAATAAAAATCAATAATTGCTATTCTGATTTGGAATACAATTAAGGAATCAAATCTTTCAATTGTTTTCCTATTGAAACTCATCTACTGCTCAGAAAAGAAAAAGAAATCGATGAGATGAGATGAGGCCTTTGACGAAGCATGATGAAAACTGATTGAATTCTCTACCTCTTTCTCGCCTTTTCCTCATCAAGATGACGAGCAAAATCAAGATTCATCATCTTGTCATTGCATATCTCCAGTAGGTTACCCTTAATTCTTTTGTTTTTCTTTCTGTTTGCTCTAAATATTGTACAGTTCATGCCATTTGTTGATGATAAACATCAGGTCTCATGATATCTAGTTGACGTTGTGTAAATTTCTTTCATGTTTATTTAGTTTGTTAAAGTTTTCATTTAGTTCGTCAAAGGCCTCATCTGATCGATTTCTTTTTCTTTTCTGAGGAGTAGATGAGTTTCAATAGGAAAACAATTCAAAGATTTGATTCCTTAATTGTATTCTAAATCAGAATAGCAATTATTGATTTTTATTAAATCATAATAAATAGATTTGATTAATTAATTAAAAAGAAAAAAAGAGAAAAGAAAAATAATAGGTAATGATATATTCTTTATGACCAATCTCATCCATTGATAATCTTTTAATCTAACGGTTGGTAATTGAAGTATAATTTTAACTATAATTTGTGATACCACAGATCTGCCCCCAAAGAAAAAACCACGCTGCTTATAGTTTGTCATGCCCCTGATTTTTTACACAAATAAAAATCGATATACAATCCCATAATTATACATGCGTGATCGTTCAGTCATCAATACAAAATACCTGGAACATCTTTCCCTTAAATCAAGTATATACTGATGCCCAGAACCCTCCAAGTTAATACTCGCTCCACAGAGTTATATATTACACAACTTACGAATTAAATTGCCATCACAAAATAAAACGTAAATGCTCCTCAGAGCTTACTACATAGCGGAAGTCATACACTGGCAAAGCCAACAAAATTTGCTTCCTACCCGTTCTGCTGCCAACAAGCTACCTCAGCTTCAGCCACGATTACCCGGACCAGCAGGATTAACCCCTACACCGTTTGAATGGTGCACCGGGTTGCCACACAACAAACCCGGTAAGCTTTTGCAAGCCCGTATGAGTAACTCATGAACATCAATCAACAACTCACACAATCAACTTAAGGAAAACATGCAACCATGATTCCTTCTAACATTCCATATCCTTTCCACTGAAAGGACAACATAAATCACCGCTGTGACAATGTTCTATTTGCTAACCTAACCATCAAGAAGCAATTCAAGTCTCATCTAGACAATAAAAGAAGAATACTCTCGGAACTCTCCTTTAAACTACATACTTATGAGTCTCCAGCAACCTTGACCGTTACCCCCATAAGCCATAATGGTAGGCAGACTAGCGCTCTAGCTGATCATAGCCAATTACCCGGCCAACTGCGTGATTCCCTATTTCTTGCCTTGGTCACTATCTGCGACCTGTCACCATCTGTGACCTATAATCATTCAAACCCCGTCTGGTCTCGGAATCAACCTTTGGTCACCATCTGCGACATGTGCTATTCAGACCCCATCTGGTCTTAGAATCAACCATCAGTCACCGTTTGTGACCTGTCACCATCTGTGATTCTTGATTTTCAGACCCCATCTGGTCTCAGATAAACCATTGGTCACCATCTGCAACCGGTCACCACCTGTGACATATGATCTTCAGACCCCGTCTGGTCTCAAAGTCGAACGTTAAGTAAGTCACACCTGACCTAAAAACATTACAACCATCTAGTTCGGCTTTCCCCATCCCTGCTCACCATCTGTGACCCTTGGTACAAGGACCAATACATTTAAAATGAGTCACGCTTGACTCAAAAATGTAACATCAAATTCAATACTTTTCAAACAATAGAAAACATCTTTTTCCACGATATTGTTTCAATGAAAAGTCGCATTCAATAATAATATGAACACCATCATGCATATTATTCATCACACATCATTCACAAGAATATATATATTTCACGTAAATATATATATACGTAGTCATTCGCTCAGGAATGCCTACTAATACCAACTATAGTTTGCAGTTAACTAATTAACGCCAAAACAATAATGGTAATTCCGTTCATAATGAACATTGTGAGATTACTCACTTCGAATTCCCGCTGCGTCTTCAACAAAGAACAAAGTAGCCAATCCGCCAAATAACCGTCCAAAATACTTCGTCAAGTACCTAATCACATACGGTTTCCACTTAGCAACGATTCATATTTGATTTAAGTTCGAAACCCCTGTTTTGAACTAAAATGCCCAAAGTGGCGCCAATCGAGGCAAAACCACATCCGAGACCTCCCAAAGTCTCTGGAATACGTCCACGATCGATATGACCAAACCTCAAGTCGATCGGACGCTCGAATCCTCACGGATCGAATAAATCCACCGGTATGAAACCGTAAAAATCATAACAAATCCATTCAAACTCCAAAATTTACATATTATATATCGAAACGCTCGTATCAACGAGTAGAACATATATAATACCAAAAACAGTTCCCTACATGACCGGAACACAGCCACAGGCGGTGGCGCACCGCCGCCGGCCAAAACTCAATATTTCCCAAAACTCCCAACATCAAAAAGTTTCATATAAGCATGCTTGTGAATTCTCATAACTAGCTCGAAGTCAGAAAACAAGCATAAAGGGTCGAAAACTACCTCACAAGCTTTGAATTTTTGCTCAATCTAAGTTGAACCGATTTCCACGTAAATCGATCCAAACAAACACCATAGATCGACTCAGACGACCACCACGAAGCCAAGGAAGGAAACTTGAAGCCGTGCCGTCGCCGTAGCTAGGATTTCCGGTCGGGTCCGAAAACACCAACCTGCTCTGCCTTGTAGCGCCGCACACGGTGGATATCGCTGCTAGAGGACACCATAGGGACGACCAGACGGAGGAGACGGTCTGATCTGGAAGTTTTCACGGCCGGAGATCGCTGGAAAAGCCGGGTCTGGTTGCCGTGTTCCGGCCAAACCTCAATATTTCCCAAAACTCCCAACATCAAAAAGTTTCATATAAGCATGCTTGTGAATTCTCATAACTAGCTCGAAGTCAGAAAACAAGCATAAAGGGTCGAAAACTACCTCACAAGCTTTGAATTTTTGCTCAATCTGAGTTGAACCGATTTCCACGTAAATCGATCCAAACAAACACCATAGATCGACTCAGACGACCCCCACGAAGCCAAGGAAGGAAACTTGAAGCCGTGCCGTCGCCGTAGCTAGGATTTCCGGTCGGGTCCGAAAACACCAACCTGCTCTGCCTTGTAGCGCCGCACAAGGTGGATATCACTGCTAGAGGACACCACAGGGACGACCAGACGGAGGAGACGGTCTGATCTGGAAGTTTTCACGGCCAGAGATCGCTGGAAAAGCCGGGTCTGGTTGCCGTGTTCCGGCCAAAACTCAATATTTCCCAAAACTCCCAACATCAAAAAGTTTCATATAAGCATGCTTGTGAATTCTCATAACTAGCTCGAAGTCAGAAAACAAGCATAAAGGGTCGAAAACTACCTCACAAGCTTTGAATTTTGCTCAATCTGAGTTGAACCGATTTCCACGTAAATCGATCCAAACAAACACCATAGATCGACTCAGACGACCCCCACGAAGCGAAGGAAGGAAACTTGAAGCCGTGCCGTCGCCGTAGCTAGGATTTCCGGTCGGGTCATAAAACACCAACCTGCTCTGCCTTGTAGCGCCGCACAAGGTGGATATCGCTGCTAGAGGACACCACAGGGACGACCAGACGGAGGAGACGGTCTGATCTGGAAGTTTTCACGGCCGGAGATCGCTGGAAAAGCCGGGTCTGGTTGCCGTGTTCCGGGTCGGGTCAGACGGAAAATCTCGATAGTGAAGGTGTCGACCGAGAGAGAAAAGAGAGAGAAAAACCTTTCCGGAAATGGAAAGCGAAATAATGAAAATAATTTCTGATTTTCTGTATTTATACTAAAACGACAACTTCTTCCACTAGCCATAACTTTCTCATACGAACTCCGATTGATACATTCCACATGTCCACGAACTCGTATCGATGCGTTCTACAACTTTCGTGAAGAAAGTTTTCCAAGCATCTCAACATATAAAAAGTCAAACTTCACACGACCCCCTAAACTGTGAAATTCGAATAATTATACGTACGAAAACCATAACACTTCACATACAACCTACGAATAAGGCACAATAACAATTATTCGTACAACTGGTCCATTAATAATTACCAAAATTAATTAACAGAAATCCAGGTCATCACATAGTTGTTAAACTTTTGATGTGAATTGAAATACATGAACGTTGAAACTGAAAGAAAAAAATAAAATAATAAATGAAGTAAGTCAGATTATGATTTTATTAGGAAACATTAGTATATTTTAATTTTTTTATTGGTGTAAATTAAATTAGAGATTTTCGTACAAAAAAAAAATTCTTTTTGAACTGGGTATGTCATATAAGCATATTTCTCGAAAGAGAAATGGGTTAGATAAGTAAATTTAATAATTGGAATTAAAATGTAGGATGTAATGAGCAAGTATGGTGAACAAAGAAAATTGTAGGGTATAGCCGCACCCTAGTTTTAATGACTTAATGTTCAAAAAATAAAAATAATAGGGCATAGTTGCTGCCTACCAGACTCGTACTTGGGCCAACAAGTCTTCCTAGCCACTGCGCCAGACTCTTTATATTAAGTGACTGAGACATATTTCCAGGTTTTTTACTTACATAAATTTTAAAATAATACAAAACTTAGCTGGATCACGAGACCCACTTGGTCCCACGTGGTTCAGCCAATGTGCGGGCAGATAGGTGGTTATTTATTTTATTATAAAACATATAAATAAGTGTCTAACTGAAATATAAAAAAAAAATTAAAAAAAACTATAGTAGCAATAATTAATGATTGAAAACATGAGAAAAAAAATTAAGTATATAATGAGTACTTACAAATCAAAAGTTATTTTTTAAGTATTTGATGTAAAAAAATTATAAATATTTTTCTTAAACTCGGCATGCTAGGTGCCATCTAGACTAGTAGAAGCCGGGCCTAAGCAGGCAGCTACCCAAAAAAAATTTTAGAACACTGCCCGGACCTGAACACACCTCGCATTAAACTCAGCCTCATCAGTATCCATATATTAGCCCATCGTTCCTCCTCCAGTCGGATCAAGCGCTTCAATATGAAAGCAAGGTATTACCCTTGACCAAAACCGAAAAACTTGGGTTTGAAAAGCCACTGTTGTCACCTCTTGCACGCCATTGTATGGAGCCAACACCACCGCTGCCTTGTCATAGTGCTAGAGACCCCCCTACACGATTAGATTTTGATCTAAAGCACCGGTCGGTAATTAAGAAACATGTTTGTAGTAGTTTATAATTACTTGTTTTGACCAATAGTTAAATGTTTTGGTCAAATAAATAAGGGCTCTTGACCCAATGCCCAAATTTGGGTCAAGATACTCCTACTTAATCAAGTAAGAGATTTTAATTCTCATTCACCCAATTTAAATATCAAATGGCGGTTATAGGCTCTTAAGATTTTAAAATTACACTATACCACTGCACCCCCATCTCTTTCTATCTTCACAACGACTCCAGACTAGAACTTAACGCCGGCGGCCTCCTGCATCTCCTCCCTCCGCTTGGATCTACGTCCCCACCTTCCTTGTCGTCCTCACCTCCTCCGGAATGGTCGGCAACGTCCTCTCGATCTTCGCCATGTCCTTTCCCTAAACGACAGCATCCGGTTCGTCCCTAACAGCTTCACCATTTCTCTCACAGGACCGCAGAGCCAGATCGTTGAAGGACTCGTCAGCCTTGATCGGTGGTGTCAAGTTTTCAGTGGTGTTCTTCTCCTACGACGGTGATTCTTCCCACCAGAAGGAGGCTTCTTCTTCTTCATCTCTGACGTCGCCCAAGAAACTCTTGTTCGAATACCGCGACGCAACGTCTGCATATTTGGTTTTTCAATAATGATCTCATCATGGTGCAGGTCCAAGCAGATGTGATTAATGTTCTCCTGGTGAAAATGGATATTAATATTAAATCTCTTTTCTTGTTTGCTGCATGTGCTTATGGGCCTACTTGATAGCAAAATTGAGAGGTAACTATTTAATGGATAAGGTACTCTTGAGAGTACTTGGATTTTTTGGTGGAAGTGGTAAAACAATCTGACACATGAGAATTGCTATTGTCCATGGTTAATACTTAATAGTGAGTACTAACAAAGGCTAAAGCTCTTCTTCAACGTAAAATCATCGCAATAAATGAAGCAAATTACATGTCATTAAAATGAAAAATATGCACGTTATTTTCAAGAGTCTGTTTACTTTGTTGATTTGCAAGCATTTTGATAAGAGTGGACTCTTTAATTTATTGCTTCCCAATAAAAGATTTTGAATTGATATAATCGCCTCATTTTCTACCTCAATAATAAGTTTATTGCCCCCCCCCTCCCCAATAATAAGTTTCTCCCCAATAATAAGTTTATTTGGGGCCAATAATACTAGGGGTGGGCGCGGTGCGGTTCGGTTTGGTTTGAGGCCCAAACCGCAACCAAACCGCTTTTTTCGGTTGGCCTATATATCAAACCGCAACCGCATTACAAAAGGGCTGAACCGATTATTTCGGTTACATCATTTTTCGGTGCGGTGCGGGTCGGTTTATGTTTGGAGCAATTTATTAATTTCAACTAGAAAGAGAGGGCCAAAATCAGGCTTATTTTTACCTAACAATTTCAATAAGGCATAAATAAATTTTGAATGCATTTAGAGTCCACACAAATCGGCAAATGTCACCCAAATATAAAGCAACTTGCAGAAAGACCATAGCAACTTATTATATATATATATATATATATATATCAATGATCAAGCAAACATAGCAACTTATTACAAACTGAAAACCTAATCAAAAATGGATTTCTTATATATTGAAAACCAACATTTCCATCAATAGAGAAATAATAAATAAATAAAATGTAATTAAAATAAATTTGGTGTGGGTCGGTTTAAATCGGGCGGTTTAAATCGGGTCGGTTTCTCGGAGACTTGCAACCTCCCTTCTTCTACCCCCCTTTCTTCTTCATATGAGAGACCAAAAGCCGATTAATTGTATGATTATCTTTCCTTGTCCAACTCAGATTCTATGTCTTATAATCATCTATATAAAGAGGCCCCTATTATCAATGAAAACACGACTCAATTCTCTCCCAATTTCAATTTTTTTTAAACACGTTATCAGCACGAAGCCCTAACCCTGAAACCTTAAAATCGTAGCCTTCAAGCCCTAGCAACCACCGTCGCATATATCAAAGCCCTCGATCCCAGGAGCCCGGAACCCGCGGCTGAACCCACCGGAAAAGCACTGAACTGGCCGTCGAAAGATTCTGAACCGGCCAGGTTAGCCTCGTTTGCCTATCCCCGCCTGCCTCCGCGCGCCTCCACGCTGCAGATTAGCCTCGCTCCAGCCTTGCACGTCTGCCTCGGGCTGCGCTAGCCTCTCTCACGCAACCTGCCGACGTGTTAGCCTCGCCAACGCCAGCCCCCCCCCCCCCCCCCCCCCACAAGCATCCCACGCATCCATGCCGACATCTGCCGACAGATCTCCGCAGCACCTCGCAGTCTCCCTCGCGCAGCCACGCATAGCCCCTACAAGCTGCCAAGCAGGTTAGCCTTGCTAGCCCCTGTAACAGCCCCTGCCTTCTGCTAGCCTCGCTGCCAACCACCGCCAGCAGCCCCTCCGGCCACTAGTTTCCAGCGGCCTTTTTCCGGCAATTTTTCGACACTTTTTGGAGGTATGATTTACTAAAAGTTCCCGTTTTTATTGTTTTTCTCTTCTTTTTCTCGAAGACTTGCAACCTCCCTTCTTCTACCCCCCCCCCCCCTTTCTTCTTCATAGGGAAGACCAAAAGCCGAACTGTAGGGGTTCATGCTACCTCCAAGCTTGGAGCTTATTGAGATCTCCAAACTTAGAGTTTGTAGAGAATTTATGATCGACCACTTACGTCATTGCTTCAATATAATCCAATACCTCTTGGAATTGAAGTTTTTGGAAGCGATTACGCTCAGAAATTCCTAATTTCTTGGAAGCGACTACGCTCAGAAATTTTATTGTCTTCGTGGTAGCCTTTTCGCTCCGAAACTAACCCTACTTTCTTGTTGTTTTTCAGGATGAGTAACCTGGACAAGTTGAGCTTCACTCCACTAGAGACAACAGACACAGGATACCACAAGTGGGTTTGAGATGTGCGCTAGCATCTTAAGGCTGATGGGATCCTAGATACGATCCGAGAGCCAAGTCAGAACATGCTTACTCCTCAACAAGCTGCCGCTTTTGAAGCGAATAGAGCTACGAGAGAGGCGAATGAAGCTAAAGCCATAATTCTCATGACAAGACACATGAATGACGCATTCCAGAATGAGTACCTCAATGAGGAAGACCCTAGAAAACTATGGGTAGAACTCGAGCAGCGATTTGGCAACGTTCGTGACTCTCTGCTTCTGTGATTTCAAGTCTGTACTTAACTACAATTTGGAAGCACTTCGTATCAAGTCTTTGATGGAATTCTATGGGCAAAAAATCACTGATACGATGTTGATCGAGAAAACTCTCTCCACATTCCCCGTCTCTGCATTAATGATAGCCAAGAACTATCGGATTGATGATAATGCTGGACGCATCACAAGATTCCATGAGCTCATTGGAGCCATGAACGTAGCTGAAAAGCACAACAACATACTTGTGAAGAACTGTAACTCTAGACCTGTGGGAGCAAAGCCAATTCCGGAGTCTAATTATAGTCGGGCCCCTAATGGAGGGCGCAAGCAGCAGAACCCTAAGGAAAGGGATAATTCTAGACGTTCTGGTCCATATTCCCGCCCTAAAGAGGAAGGAAACTGCCAAGATAGGCGTACATGGAACCGTAGAGGTTGACATGTGAAGAGAGAGAGAGGCAGAGCCTCCGGCTATGGTGGTGGCGCCACCAAGGATCATAGTCGTTCTCAACGCACCCCAATCAAGCCTTGATCAAGGGAGCCTGACCATAATGATGCTTATCTTCGGTGTGGAGCGTCCGGACATTAGGCTAAAGCATGTAATGCACCCAAGAATGTTGCTAATGCGTACAAGACGTATCATGAAGCAAGGGAAGCACATTATATGGAACAAGAAGATCAAGATGACGATCTCGCTCTAAGGGTTCAAGACTTCAAAGGCCAAGATCCAGAGACTGGCGATTTTGATTAAGTCTTTTTATTTTCCAAGAGATGTAATAGGCAATTGCCATATATTTTTGTAGTAGATGCCAATGGTTTAGTCTTTCTTCAAAGTAGGCTCACCCAAAGTAAGTGTAATGTCTAGGAAGGTTTTGAGATTAGTGGTACTTAAGCGAGCCTTGCTCCACCGACATCTCTCTACTCACCTAGCCACATTTATTTTGGAGTTATCGAAAGAAGTTAGACGACTACCATTGTTTGCATTAGCTAGCATTTTGGATTAGATTTTCTTTGGTTAAAGAAACAATGATGTATTCCGTTGCTTATGAATAAAATTTTGAGTTCTTTCATTATGACTCCATTTTGATTCTGAGCATATTACTTTGTGACTAAGATGGCTGGGCCATCAGTATGAGTTCAAGGACATGGAATAGCCCAAGTTCCTCTTGCCAAAATGGCTCCTTGATTTCTATCACAGAGGCTCTCTACGCTCTCAGGGCAAATCGCACCCTATGAATAGCCAACGGATTCCATGCAGAAATGCATGTACATAACAGAAATAAGTTCCTTTGCAATACCTCTAATGATTGCGAACAAAGACGCATCTTTGAGAAGTTTCTGTGTCTCTCTACTGGACTCTATGTCACTATTCTAGCTATTAAATCCAATTGAGATGAGATCCCTTGGATTTAGACACATATTGGCTTTGTCACGATAAGATAGGTCATTCTGGTCATGATATGATGATCCGTCTACTAAAGACTTTACACGGACATCTATTCTTTCGAGTGAGACGAAGTAAGAATCCAAGATTGATTCCCGGACTAAGTGTGACTGCCGCCGCCATTGCCTTTGGCGCCGCTGCCTAGAGCCGCTACTGTCCCCCATGACAATGCCATAGAAGGCGCAACCCGTGGTTATAACACTATGGATGTCAATCCCCATGTCCATGGCGCCATAGATGCCACTTCCCATGGTCCTAACTCCATGATAGGTGATGTAGTCACAAATTTTGCTTCGAATAGCGCTTCAGACGCTCAGGGCCAACCAAAATCCTCATTGGTTATTTCTAAGGCCTCTCGCTCATTTTACAAAGCCCACTCCTTAGGGAAATTAGGACTGAGACAGTCCTATGCAAAGGATATGAAAATATTCATTCTGTTCTTACATAGAATCTGTTGGGATTCTGTGGACTGATTCAATCAACTTGCGGACGTTTAAATATCTGATGATGTTGGTTGACACGCAAACACGCTGGTCACTTGTTATGCCATCGTCCACCTGTAAATGCTGCTTATACTCCCCACATTATCCTATTCAGTCAGTTGGACTTGACAAAGCTAGAGAGTTTACATCGAAGACTTTCGATAGTTATTGCAATGGGACTGATGTTGGACATCATATTCCCATGTACAAACCCAAATGGTCTTGCGGAAACGACTACGATGGTAGCCCGGATATTGGTAATGCGCTCCAATCTCCATATATCCGCATTGGGTTATGCAATGTCACATGCAGCCATGCTAATTCGTCTACGATCCACTGCCACTCAATCTACCTTTGCGTTACAGCTAGTGATCGGGTACAAGTATCTTGTACTTACGCATATTGAGTGAGCCATTTATGTGCCTCTTGAGCCACCACAGCACACTCAAATGGGTCCTCACTGATGAATGCGCAACTACTTTGGATTTAAGACTCCAGCAATCGTCCGCCACTTAATACCCTTGCTAGGCGATCTCTTTACCGCTAGATTTGCGGATTGTCACTTTGATGAGACAGTCTTCTCGTCGTTAGGGGGAGATAAGAACACTGATGTTCGACAGAAACGATAGGAATTGTCGTGGTCTGTCCCCACTATGTCTTATCTCGATCCCCGTTAAAGTGACGAGATCACACATATTTACTGCAAAGATGCCTGCAAGGAATGACGTCCCTACGAGAGGACATAGCGCCACCCTTCACAGAGGTAGGCATGGCACCAGCGCCATAGAGAGTGGCACTCTGGCGTTATAGGCAATGGCTCCAGCTAGGATGCGTCAGAGGCCTATGAGTTCGAAGGATACTTTGGCACATTCCAATCCTTTGATCATCGACACTCAAAATCCGTCTCATGAGAATCTTCCAGATTATGGTTATTGTTGGGGGATGCCTCAACGTCAGTACCTATTCCTGAGAATATAGAGCTCTATAAAAATTACACTAGTGTACATGAGACGTGGGATAGAAACTCCATAATAATTGATGATGTAGTCGCGCATTTCATTGCACATGAGTTTGTTGAGTCCGATGATATCGAACCACGCTCTGTTGATGAATGGATGCCAACGTAGAGAAATTTGACCTAAATGGCAAAATGCGATCCAGGTTAAGTTGGATTCTCTAACGAAGAGGAAGGTCTTTCGAGCCAGTGATGCCAACACCTCCTAACATAAAACCTATTGACTTATGGGTCTTCGTTAGAAAGCGTGATGAGAAAAAGATATGGTAATCTCGCCTTATAGCGCAAGGCTTCTCACAAAATGCCCTAGAATCAACTACGATATTCTCTCGTAATGGATGTCATTACACTCCACTACCCTGTCAGTTTGGTGGTACTACCCTGTCAGTTTGGTAGTTTCCGAATAACTGAACATGCAGCTTACAAATGTGGTCACTACTTATCTCTATGGGGATCTAGATACGAAATATACATGAAAGTTCATGGTGAACTTCATTTACCCAAGTCAAGTGGCTCTAGACCACGGAGCGCATTTACAATGAGGTTGAAACGCTCACTAAAATGACTACTTGATTGGGAAGGGATATTCCCACACGTCTCCATAACAAGTTTCGGATTCTATCGCGGTTCATGTTGGACATGATCTTCATTGGAAGCCCTTAAAGAGTTAAGGGAAACCGCTGAATACTAGAAATCCGAGTTTGAAATGAAGGATCTTGGGAGAACACGATTATGTCTCGGTTTGGAACTTGAGCACCGTGTTGCTAGATGATTAGGCGTTTTGACAAGGTCAAGCCTTCAAGCACCCTCATGATCGTCCGTTGTCTTGATCCTGAAAAGGATCCTCTTCGTCTGAAGTATGATGACGAAGATGTGCGAGAGGCAGAAGTACCCTACTTAAGTACAATAGGTGCATTATTATACTTAGCTCAATGCATAAGACCGGACATCTCATATGTTGTGAACTTGTTAACTAGGTATAGCTCTGCGCCAACGTGACGCCATTGGATTGGTGTAAAAGATATCTTTCGGTACTTGAGATATACGATTGATATGGACATGTTCTATCCCTGCAGAGAGATGATGGATTTAGACCCATCACACACCATAAATGCCGCCAACACTGGCCTGCATTCTCTATCCCCATCCCAAAAAGACATTAGTGTTTTGGAAGGTTTTGCTGATGTTGGGTACCTCTCTGACCTACATAAAGGTCATTCCCAAAATGGTTAAGTGTTCAGTACCATAGGTAAAGACCGCGATATCTTGGAGATCTACTACACAGATCCTAGTCGCTATATCTTCGAACCATCCAAAGATTGTTTATCTTCACGAAGCAGTTCGTGAATGTAGATGGATTGGATCCAGAATTCGCATGATCGAAGCAATTGTGGCCTGAAGTCTACCACAGATGAGCCTACGAGCATTTATGAGGATAATGCTGCTTGATTTGAGCAAATAAAGCAAGGCTGCATCAAAAGAGACAACACCAAGCATAATCAGCAATAACAGACTCTTCTCAAGATCATAATAAACTAGGTTTGATCTGAGGACAGTGTGGCAGACTTGTTTACTAAGTCATTGCCCATTTCCACTTTCGAGAAACATGTTGGTAGCATCATTTGCGGAAGTTATCCGAACTCCCATGACCGTAGTCATCAGGGGGAGATGCCTACATGTATGGTCTCGAAACGTGAAGGGTGTGTTGTACTCTTTTTCTCCTTCGACCAAGGTTATTTTTGTCCCACTGGGTTTTTGTTACTCGGTAAGATTTTTGACGAGGCAACGAGAATAGCACTGCGTTTGGGCGACATAAAGGGGAGTGCTCAAGTAAATCCAGAATATGTATCTGGCTCAAACTCTAGGTTACTTGACGCATCTAGTTGTAATAGGGTTAGGAATTAGAGATATTGTCGGAGATATTCATAGATATCTGATTAATTATACGATTATCTTTCCTTGTACAACTCTGATTCTATGTCTTGTAATCCTCTATATAAAGATGACCCTATTATCAATGAAAACATGACTCAATTCTCTCCCAATTTCAGTTTTTCTTAAACACAATAAACAATAATCAACAAAACCCAAAGATCGGGGTTGTGGGAAAGTAGAGGCGGTTCTTCGTTAGATCTTCCTTTGATAATTAGCTGTACTCGGGGATTTTGAGGTCTAACTCTTGACTTCGAAGGATGATGAGGATCATGAAGACGATTCTGTATCATGAGAAATGACTGTGATAGTGAAGAGCATGAAGACTCTGCTTTTCAGAAGAGGACGAGGATGAGAACCCAGAAAAATTGTTTAGAGCAGGAGGATGAGAACCCAGAAGAAAAAAAAAATATGACATAAAAATAGGTAGATTTATGAAGAAGAACAATCAATGGATGGGAATGAAACAACGTTAACGAATAAATAATGCCAAGTAGTTCATTCCCTGAAGAAGGAAAAAAATCTCTTTCTTTGTGAAAATTAAACTTCATAGCCCAGGAAGAGGCAAGATTGAAAAAGCCTAGAAAAACTGCAAAGAAAAGCAGTACTCAAACCTGAATAAAACATTGTTCAGGAAAAATAAAATAAAATTAAAAACCTGTATCAAACAATGAAACAGAGCAGAGAGCACATCCCCCAGCAAAAATAAAAAAATGGAAAAAAGCTAATAATTTGGAAAGCACTGGAGCTCTTTTAGATAAAGTTGGTTTTTTGGTGAATGGAAAACGTATCGGCTGAGTTGTTGATAGAGATTTGATTTGGTTTCTTTTCTCTTGTTAAATACAAATAACGGAGTTAGTGAATGTAAAGTTAATGAACAAGTATTGGAGGGACAGGTTTGGCACACGCTTTTTGGGGACAGCAGATTCTCTCCCGTATGCAAAGTTGTTGAAAAAGACATTGGATATAGGATAATACTAGGCTAGCCATACCTGGTTAGTCAAAGCTGACCAAATCCACTAAGAAAGTGACACGTGTATGAAGTGGAAACTGAGCCAAAGCAATGAAGAGTAGAAAATAACTCCTCAGCCCCGTAGATCAAAACGATGGCGTCGTTGACCTTCATGGCGACTCTGAGGGCATGACAGTCTCGAGAACGGAGGCGCCGCTGGTTACGAGGTTCAGAGAGATTTGGCGGAAGCACCACCCAATTTGGAGTGATAAATTTCACTACTGTAGACCTTTTTGATGTCGTTCCATCGTACGATTGGTCATTTACAAACAACACAAAGACCACCAACCATTTTAATCATACTGAAAAAAGGTCCAGAAAACATTTGAAATCAAAGAAAACCAAATCCAGGGGACAGAGCCATCGAGGAGTGGCAAAACATCGAACTCTGAGATTTGGGTAGGGCATGCAAACCGTCGCACCAATTAATAATACCCCGTTTCGTGAGGCAACCTTTCGAGCATTCTCTTCTTCTTCAGATTATCCAACCAGTCCCGTGGTAACCTCCCTCGATTCTAATCCGAACGCCTCTCTCTCTCTCTCTCTGAGGCGGAGGTCGATGCAACCAAGCTAAGGAGTTACTATTTGCTGCTCTTCATTGTTTTGACTCAGTTCCCATTTCATACACATGTCACTATCTTAGTGGATTTGGCCAGCCTTGGCTAACAAGTATTATCCTTGGATGTAAGAGCAAGTCCACCCGTGGGTCACCGGATCACCTATTATTCACTGCTTTTTATGTGTATTTTCACTCTCTAGGTCACGGGCACATTGTATTTCGTGCCCTGGGTCACTTTTGTGACCTGCAAGCTAACCTGGTGACCCAAGTCAGTTTGAAAACTGTGCCCGTGACTCAGAAAGTGAAAATAAACACTAAAAAGCAGTGAATAGTATGTGACATGGTGACCCAACAGGTGAACTTGCTCTAATGCAACGTTGTTTTCACATCTAACCTTGTTGATGCAAAGACGCTTACATACACCGAGATCTTTTGCATGTCATCATCACATGCAAATAAATCCAGTGATTTATTGATCGAACAAGTGTCACCTTTGCATTTAAAACAAAAAGAAACAAAAGAAAACAGAATAATATTGGATTAGTTTTGGCATTTCTCTAAAGGGTTATAAAATAGTTTGGCCGGCCTATGTTTTGGTGACCTCTACCCAAATCAATTTTTAATTCAACCAACATTATATATATGAACCTTAAAAAGCTTCATTTCGGATCACTTAGCTTAATATCTTTGTTTCTTTGTCATGGCATTAGAAGAACCTCAACAACCAAAATGGGAAGGCCAAACCTCTGCCGAGCTCAAAGGCTCAAAAGTGCAAGAGGTTTGGCCTCTTCTGGCGGACTTCTGCAACATGGACAAGTGGTTCCCCGGCCTCCACACTTGCTACCAAGTTGGCGGAGTTCCTGGCCAACCCGGTCTGGTTCGGTACTGCGAGCGCGGCACGGATGAGACAACTATCCTGTGGGCAAAAGAGAAGCTACTCACGATCGACCCAATCAACCAGTGTATGACGTACGAGATTGTTGACAACAATATGGGTTTCGAGTCGTATGTTGCAACAATGCAAGTAGTCCCTATCAACAACCATGGCTGCAAGATCGAGTGGTCGTTTGTTTGTGATCAGATTGAGGGCACGAGTTTGGAAGATCTCCAATCTTTCGTTGAGTCTTCACTCCAAGGGATAGCAAAGAAGATGGAGCTTGCTCTTCTATCTAATACTTCTACTAGCATGGGTGATAAACGCTGACTTGCAGATATCTTGTTCATGTAATAATAATGGTAACAATTTTCAATTTGATTGAACAGTTACAGCGTTGACTTGTAGATATCTTGTTCATGTAATAATAATGGTAACGATTTTCAATTTGCCAATTTGGTTGAACAATTACAGTAGTGATCTATTTGTGAAAACTTGAATAAATCTAACTATTAATTTACCGATATGTGATGAAAGAAAAGTGAATCCCACAAATTAAAAATAGCCAAAAGTTGGATTCCTTGGCAAAAGGGCCAAAAAATGGAGTACCATGTTTACAACTCAAGTTCATCTGTGAAATAGATCGGATTTAAGACGATACACGAAACGATATGGACATGATTCCAAATGAAGATTGATTATCAGAGACAAAAACACAACATATTGACACAAGTACAAACACATCAGATTAGTAATTACTACATTTTAGCACATTAAGTCTGTTATCTGTCAAATTTTGTATCATCCAGTCCCTCAATTTTCTCATTTTGAAATTTAACCAAAACTGACTAATGTAACTCAGATTCCCACCTCAAATGGCAAGCAGGAATAGATCACTTACAAAAGCTTCCGCAATTAGATCTATTCTATCATGAATAAACTGGTACTGAATTAAACTAATATCCTCACAGCAGACTTGATGGCAAGTATTTCTTCTTCCCCAACTTTCTTCCAGACACCACCGATCATGAGATGGCCATTGACATATTCTGAGGACGCAACATCTTCCTTATCTGATACACAATCATCTACCGCAGTCTCCCTCATCTTCTTAACACATGGGTTATCAAGTAGCTGCATATCAGAACTACCTTGTCTCTTGCCACTATATGAGTTCGGTTCCCACTTCTCGTTTCTTCCAAGTTCTTCAGGATCCTTTTCAGATGCACAATTATAGTCCAAAACAGGCAGACAGCTGGAATACCCAACAGCACAAGGCAACATTCCAATAGGACACTGGGTCCATGATTTTGCCATAACCCATCTTTTAGAACCTCCAACATCAGCATCTCTTGTTCCCTTCACTGCTTTGCGCTTCATTTGGTGACGTTTAATCAACTCAAGCTTCTTTGCTGCTTGACTTAAAGATTTTTCTTGCTGAACAAATATACTATTTGAACTTGCAAGACAAGTGTTTTCTTCGGTAGCATCCAAATTTGATGAAACTAAGAAGGAGAGTTTGTTGAGTTTTTGCACTAGATAGTCGTCTCCTGTAAGCTTTGCAAGATGGAGGGCAGAATTCATGAGCTGGCTATTAGCAGAAGCTGATACAAGAAGACATTTACGTAGGACATCCATCAGAACTGCTTTCGAGATAGTTTTTTCCGCTGAAGAAACTTTAACCTCATCGGCAGAATCTTTTTCAGGAGGCTTTAATCCTTTGAAACTTCTAACGAGCCATGTAAACAGAGAACAGAGATGTTCAACTTGGCTTATCTTTGCCCCACAGTCTGATGATGTGTTCAACCCTCTTCCTAAACAAAATCAAAAACAGCAACTAAAATGAGATGTAAACATAACATGTGAAATCCACATGCACAGACAACTAGGTATGTCTAGCTGTACCCTCACAGTGTTGAACACAAGTCAAATACTCAGTTAAGATTAAAACTACTACTTCAAGTTGGAAAGTATAGAAAATAGACGGAAATAATGAATTCAAAAGGAAGCCACTGCAAATGTAAATCAACACGTACAACTAAAACTCCATAAATGACATGCATAACTGCATACAGATGAACTTAAAATCTGCATCTAGTTAAGCTCATTTATATGTAGCTTCGATGGATATGCTTTGAGAAAAGCAGCCCTAAAACCAACCATACGGGGACCTACAGAAACGTGGACATTCTTATTCTTAAAAGAGCAAAAGGCAGTAACCCTCTTACCACAGGGCACACTGCAAAAAATCGATGTTGAATTCATATATCCCAATCCAACTGGTTATTTGTAAGAACTTGTACTAACCAAAAGAAAATGCATAAAATTAGCTTTTTCAACCTAAAGGAGTATAGGTCCAGATTGCTTTTTTAAAAACAAAACCCAATATATTTATAGATAATGTAATCTCCAAGGGAAAGCCAAAGAATTACATGACAGCAACCTACTCATTCCATGCAAACCCAAAATTAATATCTAGACTCAGAACTCAGACTCTACAATCATTAACTATCACTCAAGCGTGCCCAGTATCAAAAAGCATCCCAGTTTTAGCCAAGTGAATATAATTACATTATATATGCAGAACCTCACCATAGATTTACCTGTATTTATCTGATAACAGAGCAAAAAATACAAAGAAACAGGAAAAGTGATTACCCATCATTCCTTCCTGAGTCTCAATCATATCAAGAACTGCATGCAGAAGAGCTAGACGTAACTCTGGTTTCTTATTTGAAAATTTTGTTATCACAAGCTTCCACTCATTCAACGACGTAGGTAGGCTTAGGCCCTTTTGGGTGTTTACTGGAAGGTCCGATGAATCTGAAGAGCTTTTAGTGTTCAACAACAACTCCAACAGTACAGATACAACTTCTGAGGAGAAAGACGAATACAACCCAACAAGACTTTTCAATATCTTGGTAACATCTTTTTTATAACCTGAAAAGTAAACCACATCCATTAACAGCCATACATAGAAAACATGCAAGTAGTTAAAGACATATTAATATGCTATAAGCAAAAGAACCAGTTTTTAAAAAATAGATGGCCTCTAATCATGGAAAACATGAAGATGGCTGTGAGTATAGTGTAATCTAAAAAAAATAAGTAACTTACTCTCAGACATGCTTTTAAAGAATCAAATCATAGATACAAAGAATGCATGCAAGTATTTAAAGATGTCAATCTTAGCAGGAAGATCAGGTTCCTTTCGATTTTGCCTTTCAAACTATGGTCTAACTGCCTGTAAAAATACACACATTTAATACACCCTTTCAAACATTCTAACTAATTTATGATTGGCAGTGACAGTGAAAGACCAAGTCCTCTCTGTTCAAAAGGCACAGAAAAGAAACCCAATTCTGAGCTCATTAATAAAGTAAATGCGCCCTCACAATTATTGTAATGACTAAAGACAAAAGGAACAAAAGATTGATGGAAATAAGAAATTATGTTTTGAATAAAACAGAGAAGGGGAGGGGTTTGGGGGAATAGGTCCTGCTGCATTGGTTCTATTGTTTTTGAAAGTATGCACTCCAACTATTACTATCAGTGAGAAAACAAAATACTTTGCATAAGAGAGCTTATAGGAGTCTCCAATTGGTTTTGAACTGGTGTCTAGTGGGTTAACACTGTGTGTGAGACTCAATGGCCACAAATGCTCCTTGCCATCCAGTTTGAGTAATGTTTAGCTTGAGCCCACCACACTGAGGGGAGAGATGGTGGAGTGGTATCCCACTTTGGAAAAACAAGACTTTGCATAATAGAGCTTATAAGGGTCTCGGTGCCTATACACATCATCAATCAGTTTTGGACTGGATGCCTATAATACTATAGCCAACCAAATCCTTGTTTTCACCACAAAAATGATCGTATCATTTCTTAATAGTAGCAATTTTAACAAAGTAAGAACATTCAATAGATTTCCGCTCAGTAAACCGTACTGCCAAATTTAACTGGGATTGATTATTTGTCCATTCTGGAACTACTTGAAGCCTTGACATTATTCTATCCAAGCATGCTATCTTCTTCAATAAACATGTTATTCCTCACCATAGTAGAACCAAGAGCTAAGCCTAGAACATTTTGACATAAAGTTGGGCGGTCAACACCAGACAGGTTTTGACAGGGCCCCAACCAACACCCAATGATACAGTTTAGAAAAATATTGGGTTTCTGGGATTGTTGGCCTTTGAGGTAATAATGCTGGGATTCCAAATGGAAAACCCACACAGATTTGCTAAACATTCTGGTTGACAAATTTGTGAGTTGTGACTGGTTTAATACGGTTTAAGATAGAATGCTCACCAGATTTATACACAATTGTATGAATTTATAATTCGTGCTAAATGATAGTTTCAGCAAACCAATCAAATATTACAAGCCTGTTGATTCAACTATAGGTCCAAACATTCCCTATTAATTCCAAACAATAGCCCGATTTCATTCCATATCATTCTTGAAACTATTTCAGTCTAATTACAAAGACAAAATAAGAGACAGTTGTATTTCAGTTTTTAGTTACGGAGAGACAGAATGAAACACAAGGAAAAAAAATAAAGTAACTTTGGTACTCTACAAGCAAATCTTCACTCCAAGTCTCACCTATTTGAAAGCCAAAAAGTTTGAGGGAAATCTCTCATTTTATCTTCTTTTCTTTCTTTCTTACTTTATGCCCAAATGGCAGCAAGTATTAGAAACTAAATGTTTTTTTTTTCTTTTCAACCCTTGTTTCACAGGGAAACTGAACAAAAAAGTTAGTGCACTAAAGAGATGACCACCTTCTGAACGCCAAATTGATAAAGTTAGTGATTGATCTTACATCTAGATTTTGATGAACAGATCTCGCCAGTCATTATTGAGAAAAATGTATTACGCTCACAAAGCCATTTAGTATGTCTGCCACCTATAGAACAAGCGAAATTCAACACAATAACAAGCACTATCAAACAATAGTAGATATTTTAAAACTACACATTAACATGTGATCCCTACTTTTACAGTACTTATGTCCCTGACATTACTGCTTGCATGCCTTTTCATGCATACAGCCTTTTAAGCTGGCAAGTTGTAGTGCAAATGCTAGGCCAGTGGCAAAGACAGATGTTTTTCTCATATCATAGAGTGATTCTAAAATAAATAAATAAATGAATAAAAAGTGCATCACAGAAGCTTTAAATCAGACGATTGCATTACTTCTCTAAGTACATCACATCAATTTCACATCATGCTAATCTGAAGCACCGACTCTCTACTTTGGTGGAGTGTCGAGGGTCAGATACCTGCCAACACAGCCCAACACAGCGAGACACAATACATGGCAGTCATAATATGTGTACACGCCGGTGAAGAGAGCCATTATGGCATGCACAACACAAGCATCAATTGGTATAGTATAACTAATTTAGAGTTAGCTTAGCTGATTAGCTATATATATAACAATTCTCCAAAACATAACAAACCAAGGAAAATTCTGAGCATGCATTTAGGCATTAGAGGAATCACAGCTCCCTGACTCTAAGAACACATAACATGCTGTGCTTGTTCGTGTGCACAGCATAACTAAAAATATAGTTTACATTATTTGATGCAAGGTAAAGTGAAATTTTAAAAGGACACACAAACGATACTGCTAGAAATCAAATGACAAGGTCCCAACAAGCATATTTTTCATTGTAATGAAACTATTGTGGCCGCATTTTAACATGAAAAGTTTTGTCATAGGTGCAACAGCAAATTGCACTGTGTGAAATCAAACTCGTTCGAAAGCATCAGAAGGACCTATAATCCAGTCAAAATTTAGGCACTATCAACAAACTTGAAGAAGAAAAGATTATCGTACCACGTTTTTCTTTGACTTGAGAAGAACGCAAGTGGGGAGTCATTTTAGCTCTCAAGCAGGAAGCCAATTCACGGAACTTTGACTTTATTTCATTTCTGATGTTAGCACTTCCAGTGCCTTGAAATGGAATTGCATTCTTCTGAGGTTCCCAATAATAATACTTCAACCAATCAAGGGCCTGAATACACCAACCATAGACATAGTTTTAAATCCCAAACTCAAACCAAGTAATTTCTTTCGAAATGTATATCAAGTTTTCAGTTAAGAACAGAAGAAAAAAGATTGTCATTATTGCTAGGGGGAGCTGGGAAGATGAATGAACATGAAATTGTGATTGTGGAACTATGTTAAGATAACTGTATAGGCATATCTTAAATAATAATAATAATAATAATCGGTAATATTCATGAATTCAGAAGTCAGAACTATAAGAGACTTAACCTTATCAAAAAAATACAAGTTTAAACTTTACTATGTAAGATCTGAAAGTTCTACCCCACAGAGTCGAAAACAGAAATATCTGAAGTCAACAATATTATTTTTCAGAACAGAACTACAGATTATGATCTTGTCAGTCAGTCAGTCACCAAAGGCGTTGGTCTAGTTGCAATAGTTTCAGAATTACTGGGAATTTTAAGAAAGAATCCGGTATAATCAGAAAATATAGGTTTGCCTAGTGTCTTCATACAATGTGGCTTCTCCTAAGCGACAAATCCCAAAACCAGGAAAGTCTTTTTCTTTTCACCTAAGGAAATGGGAAGGGAAGAGAGATAACATGTGTCCTTCCACAAACTTGTGATTCATTGTTAAGACAGGACACCAAATAAGACAATTTGTCCGTGCTGAATTGTTAATCTGCTATAGCATATAATTATCTTCATAAATTTTAAGTGTCCGTCCTATGAGGATGTCAGCAATTATCTCTTTCAAGTTGGAAGGGATATGACTTGGTAAATCACCCAAGCAGATCTTGGTAGGATATCCATTTTAAGTATTAGCTACCCAATAAACTTAGAAGGTTAAAACTTTGGATAAGCATTAGATAAGTCTGCAGGAACCAAAGTGCTGGACCCTTATCTGTTTAAATTCAAAGCATTTTGCATACCTTAATTGAAGCGCTACGAACAACCTGAAGAGCGGGAAGTTCACGATGAGATCCCTCTGGAAATTAAAGCAATGACAGAGATAAACAAGAGAATTTTAATCCAAACTATCACAAGTGTTCAAAAGATTACATGTAAATGCCTACAAGAGTATGTAAGGGCTGATTGCTGATGGTTAATGTGGTTTAAGCTACAGAAAAGCTGAAATGCCAAATAAACTGACCATATATAAATGATACATACCAATATAAATTACTAAGTTAGAGTTGCTTACCATGACGAATATCAATCAGTGATCGTGGAATGCCAATTGCATCAGCAGCCTCAGCAATTGAAACCTCATTTTTCTTGCGTGTCTTCTCAACAACACAATTCACAAGCCTTCAGAAAAGGGAAAACTAGTGTGAAACAAATATGTTTATCTATGCATACAACCCATGTAAACATTCCCAGCAGTAATCCACTATAGTTTTGAATAATAATATATAGACATATACAAATATATAAATGAAGCCCAATTTTTGAATGGCCAATGAATTACAAATACATAATCTCTCTGTTCTATGCCTGACCATGTCAAATCTTAAACAAGAAAATCCACAAAGAGCTATACTAACACGTTAATTTTACTAGTATCAGACATATACTGGGACAAAAAGAATTATAATAATAAATACTGCATAAATATATACATATATTTAGAACTTCACCTTGAATTGAATGATGCTTTCTTCAATTTTTTTACTAGATTATATGAGGTCAATAACTCTTAAAGACTTTCTTCGGAATGATTAGCACTCATTATCTCCCTAACATTATGAGCTCTTTCCCAGACCTATCAATTTTTTTTAGTAATCTTTTTCTTCAGCATATATTTCATAGAATGACAGACTATAGGTAGAGCTGAATTCTAATGTAAACAGGAAAAAGTGAAAGACTCATTAAATTCTCGACACTGGTGAATGTATGGTTCATCAGTAACCATTGCCACAAAAAAAAAAAAAAAAAAAAGGGGTCCACAGGGAACAACTAGCTCGTGCATCCTATGGATTTGTTGTCCAGTTAAAAGTTTTCCTACTTGTCACAGAAATTAACCTTGACTACTTCTTGATCAGCCATTCAACTCAATCCATACACTACAAGATGATATGGGAGTAAAAAAACAAGAATGCAAAAACCAAAACATTATGTTAACCTCACCTCATGATTGCCATGCAATATAGCATGGCCAGCATTTCCTCAGAAAGTGAAGAATCACTGGACTGGTCTGCTCGGCAATTATCCACAGCATCATTTGACTGGTCCTTTCTAAAATTTACAAAAGAAATCCATGTCACATTACTTTTCGGTAGACATCAGAGCTTAGAATCATAAACTATACACAATTACACAGCCACTGTGAAACAGCATTTCACACCAAACAAAACAATTGCAATAACAGATGATTTAAGAAGTCGAGGTTTGAGTCAAATTTCATAGGAGGTACCTAAAGTGAGGATCTTTTTGCTGAATTTCAATTATTGAAGCAGTAACTTCGATCACAGCAGGAACACATCCTCTGCTTCTCCATGCCGATATCTGCAAACAACATCAACTATAAAATCATTGCCTCTCACTTTGAATCAAAACCCTGCCTGTTCAAACAAACTAACGGAAAAAATACATGTAAACACAATATACAAATCCTAAGAGTTCTGGAATAGCATAACAAGAGGCAAAAGGAGGAGCTTACTCTTCTCAAAGCGGAGGCGACGGAATCAGGTGAATTGGAAAAGAGAGCTTCAGAGACCGAGAGCCACTCGTCCCAGCTCAACCACGGCACCAATTTGTGGCTGTACGAAGACGAAGACGAAGACGACGTCGTCTCTACCTGGTCATAATCCCCTGGTTCTTCCATAAACCCTAAAAGCGATTCCATCGGAACACTACTCGAGTATAGTGAGCACTGGGCTTTCAATGAGGGAGGCGCCGCGCCAAAGAGAACCAACGCCTACTCAAGTAGAGTCTTTTTACCCTTTTCTCGATTTGACGGGTTTAGTCCCCTGGTTTTTCCGGGCTCTGTAGGGTTATTTCTGTCTATTTCTTTAACTCGGGGAGACTAAAATCACACATTAGTATGGTTTACTGAGACCTTTTAGTCAAACAAATAACTTTTTCTGTCATAAAAAAAAAAAAATTAACTTTATAGAATAAAGAGCGGCTCTATGCAGACAATTTAAATTGTTATATAGACCTATTTAATTTAATTTCTTTTACTATTTTAAATTGAAATGATAAATTTATCCTTGCACATAAATATTTTTGTCAAAAATAGCATTTGGACCAATATCAATTAGTTTCGCAAATCACAGGGGTAAAATAAATATTTTTAAACCATAATGTTAATTTTGAGCATCACTCCAAATCACCTGTTAGTTTATAACTTTTACCCTTTAAAAAATTGAACTTGTTATTTTGCTTATAGTTGTCACCTGTGTTCAATTAGTATACCAATAAATACAAGGAGCATAGGGGACAAGGACATGCCTTCTGGTAAGTTTTTATGGCTTTGCCCTTGATGATATTGGTTGTGGCAGTGACCTTCCATAATAATAAACCGCGGCGTTTCGTAGGTGGTGGCCGCCTTCCATAATAAGTCAGTTATTGCGGCAGCTGTGGCCTTCCATAATGATTTGGTTGTATTGCTGGTCGCCTTCCATAATAACTGAGTTATTGGGGTAGCACTGGTTTTCTTTCGTACTAACTTGGTGGTGGTGGTGGCGGCGGCTGCGGCGGTGGAGCGTGTATTATCCATCATAGGTAGTGGTAGAGTCCCATTTTTAACAGCATGGTCTAGTGTGGTTTTAAAGCCAAATGTTTCAATAGCGCGCATAGCATCTCTGAATCCTTGGACATAAACTTCGTCTCCTTGAGACCGAATTTCTTCTACTAATAACTCTTTCAGCTTTCTTGTATATTGAACTTGCTGATTGGTTTTGTGTGAGGTATCAAGAACACTGGAAGAAAACCACTGCAACCATTTGTAAGACATTACTTGGCAAATACCTTCTTCAGTGCTACTTTCACATCCCCATGGCATACCTATCAATTAAATACAAATAGGAACACATGTTAATTAATGATCACTAACTGATACAATCAATTAAGTACATAAGTTGATAAACCGAAAAGACAAAATTTCATATTCAAACCGTGAAGGCGGAACCATGCATGCATCATCTCATGTGCCAAGATTGCTCCCATTTCTATACTGTATGCGAGTACAAATAACTTGAAATAGGTGAATTGTAAAGAAAAAAAAAATTGTACAGAAATTTAAGTAAAATATTTGACCTATTTTATAAAGAGGGGAATATGATGTCATAGAATTCGTAGACTATATCAAGGTATTTGACAAAGAACACGTATACATACTCTGGTTGTCCAAACAAAAGTAGAATTGCGTCTCCCAGCGAGAGCTTCACAACTTTTTTAATATCACCTTCACTTCTGGAATATTTTTCAATCTGTTACGAAGAAGGAAAAAAAAAAAATTGTTTTGCCGTGTTACCCCACATATATAACTCAAATGTGTATATCATAATGTAGGCTCATCTTCTTTTTCATTTGATTAAAACATATTTTTGAGAGTCGATATGCAATCCAATCTCAACGGTTTGAACCGTTTGATATTTCACCCTCTAGTAGTAAATCGTATATAAAATTAACTAGTGAGAAATCATTCAAATTTTCAATATCATCATAGTGATGAACGCATAATATTGGACACATCATACTTGACTGTTAATTTGTTTTCAACTAGATACCTTAGACATTTGTAATGCAATTATTTTTTCATGATAAATGGAGACCGAGAAATTGAAGAACTTTTGGATCGTCTAGATAGAATTCCATAACGTATCCCCCTCATGCAATCCCACAAAAGAAAAAAGAAACTAACCTATTAGTGAGAGGGCTCATAAAAATTTAATATTTTTCGACACGAAACTCTTACCGTTTGAATTCTGCATATAACAAATCTGGCTAAAATAACCATTATTTTAACTGGTACTGATGACACAGTAAAGAGAGCCGATATACTTGGAATGAACATACCAGCCGCACCATATGTACCATTATAATAACAAAAACCAAAAGGTTAAACACTTGTGAGAAACATCCATTCTTTTGGTCAACTGTTTAGTAATATAATTAGCCAAATCATGCAACGAACTCGTTTTTATAGGATAACTATCTATGTTTTGCAAAATTTAGATGACTAAACAATTTTTAATTTGATTGATATCTTGCAGTTATAGGAACCATAGAACTTGATCTCTTTCTTGTGCATGTAGAGTAAAGCGATGAATCATGTATAATTCTAGAGTTCAGTCACGTCACCTTGACATATTCTTCTCATTTGAATCCTGTTGACGAAGAAGATGAGAATTTTTTCATCCACTTTGAGATTTAAGATTCTGTAGAATTCAAACACTTTTTGGATTATGAAATTGCATTCCTCTAAATTCGTGACCGCTATATATAGAAGAACATGTCAAATCTGGTCATGTATTTCTGTATTCAAGCACTCATACAACTGAATTACAATCATGCTCTTATAGAGCTCATACCATGATTACACTGTGTGTATTACAGCTAGAAAGCTTACATATACACCTCTGTCAATATTAGTATATTCCAGCTGCAGCATTGCTGGAAAGCATAGTGAGCTGTAGCATTGCTGGAAAGCATAGTGTGCTACAGCTCATGTAACACTCCCCCTCAAGTTGGGGAATAGATGTCTCGCATACCCAACTTGTCTAGTGAGCTGTGGAACACTTTTCCAGAAACTGCTTTGGTCAGGATATCTGCAAGTTGATCTTCAGTACGCACATGTGGTATGTTAATGGTTTCTGACTCCAACTTCTCTTTGATGAAATGTCGATCCACTTCAACATGTTTTGTTCTATCATGTTGAACTGGATTGTGTGCTATATCAATGGCTGCTTTATTGTCACAACACAAATTCATAGCATGCTTGGGTTTGAATCCCAAGTCCTTCATTAGATGACGAAGCCATAACATTTCACAGACTCCATGAGCCATTCCTCTATACTCAGCTTCTGCACTGGATCTAGCGACCACTTTTTGCTTCTTGCTTCTCCATGTGACTAAGTTACCTCCCACAAATGTAAAGTAACCTGAAGTAGACTTTCTATCCGTGATAGAACCAGCCCAATCTGCATCTGTATATCATGCTATGTCTGTGTGGTTATTCTTGGAAAACATGATCCCTTTACCTGGATTTGTCTTCAAATACCTCAGAATTCTATGTACCGCGTGCATGTGATCTTCACTTGGTGCATGCATGAATTGACTTACAACGCTTACAGCATATGCAATATCAGGTCGTGTATGTGAGAGATAAATGAGCTTGCCTACTAACCTTTGATATCTCTCTTTGTTAGTAGGCACTTGGTCTGGATATTCTGCTAATTTGTGATTTTGCTCCATCGGTGTATCTGCTGGTTGACATGCTAGTAAACCGGTCTCTATGAGTAAGTCAACCACATACTTCCTTTGAGATAGGGAAATGCCTTCTTTTGATCTAGCCACCTCAATTCCCAAGAAGTATTTCAGTCCTCCAAGATCTTTCATCTCAAAAACAGATGATAGATGTGCTTCTAGTTTCTTGACTTCTTCTGGGTCATTACCTGTCACAATCATATCATCAACATAAATGATAAGTGCAGTAAGTTTATCTTTCCTGTGCTTCAGAAACAGTGTATGGTCAGAGTTGCTTTGTTTGTAACCAAACTGTTTCATAGATTGGCTGAATCTTCCAAACCATGCCCTGGGGGACTGTTTTAGTCCATAAAGGGACTTTTTCAACTTACACACCATTCCTGCTTGTGAAGGTAGAGAATAGCCAGGAGGTAGATCCATGTAGACTTCTTCCTTCAAGTCTCCATGTAGGAAGGCATTCTTTACATCAAACTGCTTCAGAGGCCAGTCTAGGTTAGTCGCTAATGACAATAGTACTCAAACGGTATTCATCTTGGCCACTGGTGCAAAAGTTTCTTGATAATCAATACCATATGTCTGAGTATACCCTTTTGCAACCAACCTGGCTTTGTATCTATCCAGTGTACCATCAGCTGCGTACTTCAATGTATAGATCCATCTGCACCCTACTGTTCTTTTCCCTGCGGGTTTTGGCACTAGTTCCCATGTGTGATTCTTTTGCAAAGCTTCCATTTCATCTTCCATAGCTTTAGTCCACTTAGGATCTGCTAGAGCATC
The DNA here is from genome assembly GCF_958449725.1 of Rosa rugosa. Classification (NCBI taxonomy): domain Eukaryota; kingdom Viridiplantae; phylum Streptophyta; class Magnoliopsida; order Rosales; family Rosaceae; genus Rosa; species Rosa rugosa. Next base: position 19,902,121 of record NC_084823.1, read on the forward strand.
CTGCACTTTATTTGGAATGACAATAGCAGATAAATGAAATACAAAAGACGCATATGACTTGGATAACCTATGGGATGACATGTAATTGCTTATGGGATATTTGGCCTTGGCTTTAGGATCTGGTTCATATTGAGCCTTTGGTTGACCTCTATTTTTTCGAAATGGCAATTGGTACACGCTGGTGGTGTTACTTGGTCCTATTTCAGGGGAATGTTCAACATTTGTATTATCATGGGATTGAAAGGCAGGGTCAGTAATTACCTCTGGATCATCCTGAAGGGGCATTGGAGTTGATGTAGTAGTAGAAGGGGGGAGGGTGTCGTCTGTATCATGTTCTGATACTGGTGAGTGATTGTTACTCTCAATTATCGCAGAATCTGGTGAATCTGCGCCTGCAGTTGGTAATTTGTCACTATGTACTTAATTGTCTATTATCTCGAAAGGACAAGATATATCTGAAGGCTCTGCTCTTCTACATCACGATTCTCCCCCTGAAGAGGAGTCTTCGGGGCAAAATAGAGATCATGTTCACAGAACGTGACATCCATAGTAACATATGTCCGTTTAGTGATGGGATTAAAGCACCGATATCCCTTTTGAGTAGAAGCATAACCAATGAAGACACACTTTTCAGCACAAGCCTCCAACTTAGTTCTCTGGTTTCGATGGATATGTACATAAGCTACACAACCAAAAATCTTTGGATCAAGGGCATGGGTAGGTGGTAAAGGTAAGTGTTTGGACAAGGCTTGGATAGGTGTTTTTGGTGGTGGACTATTTTCCCCAAGAGAGGTTTAGAGAGCTTGTGTGGGAAGTCGATTTATGAGGTAGGCAGTAGTAAGGATGGCATCACCCCATAAATACTCTGGCATATGAGCTCCAAGCAACATAGATCAAGCAACTTCAAGAATGTGGCGGTTCTTGCGTTCCGCCACACCATTCTGCTGAGGTGTATAAGGACAGGTGGTCTGGTGTATGATTCCATGAGTGTTGAGATATTGGCGGAAGGTATGTGTGACATATTCTCCACCATTATCTGAGCGGAAAACTTTAATGGGAGTTTGAAACTGGGTATGGATCATGGCATGAAAGGTCTGAAACACAGTGAACACTTCACTCTTATGTCTCATTAAATAGATCCAGCTCATTCGGGTGCAATCATCAACGAAGAGAATAAACCATTTCATACCAGAGGGGGCTGCTGGGCCTGGGCCCCAAACATCAGAGTGAACTAAATCAAAAGGTGCAATACTTTTAGTAGAACTCAAAGGATAGTTCACACGGTGACTCTTGCCCAAAATACAAGTATCACATTTAAAGTCTGATGCTTTATGATGCTTAAACAATGAAGGTAGTAGAGTTTGAAGATAACCAAAGGATGGATGTCCCAATCTTTTATGCCACAACCAGATCTCTGCTTCAGTAGACGAATGCTTTTGAACTTGATTCACCTCACTTACACGACGATTACCAGCAGATGTCATTTCCATGTAGTACAATCCCCCCTTCTCAATACCACGCCCAATGATTTCCCCTGTTAGGATGTCTTGAAATATACAACACCATGGGTAAAGAATCACACAACAATAGAATTGTTTAGTTATCTGTTTGACAGATAAAAGGTTATGTGATAATGATGGCACATGTAAAACAGTATCAAGTGTAATAGAATCTGTCAAAATGACAGATCCAGCACTAGTAATAGGATAGGAAACACCATTTGCATTGGTTACGCCAGATCGGTGAACGGGGGTCAAATTTTGAAGGTTTCTAGAGTCATTAGTCATATGGTCTGTTGCACCTGAATCAATTATCCACATATCTTTCCAATTAAAGTCAGAAACACTAGACAGAGAGGAACTCAGTGTACCTGAATTAGTCATGAAAGTGAAGGCAGGGGCACCAGTGTAATCACCTTCAGTAGGTTTTTCCGTAGCTGGTGAGGCAATTGGAAGGGTCGCCTTAGGTTTGCCTTTGGGCCGATATTCTTTTGCCTCTTTTGCTTGGGTTTCCTTACGACGGGCAACATGCTCATCCCACCATTCTGGATAACCTTTCAATTGAAAACAATTATCCACAGTATGCTTCAAAGACTTACAATGAGTGCATTTCATAGGTCCTGGAGTTGGTGCTTTCCAAGAGTAGGCAGATGGCGAAGACTGGGAATTACGAACATGTGGTGGTCGGTATTGAGTATGAATGGCAGATCCTTCGTACTTTGCGTCAGATATCATCTTTTGGAGTACTTACTAAGTAAAGAGAAGAGAAATCGAATCCTTGGGTGTTGCCTATCGCACAACCTGTCGGTAACTCCTTTTAATGTAGCCAGGTAGTAGAGGAACGATTTTGGCGGAGCTCAGCTCACTTGTTTAGCAGGGGACGAGACCCTTTGCTAGCACTTCTCGTATCCAATCAGCCTAGACACCACATTAATTGGGTGGACCTATGTGGTTGAGCGAGTAAGCTCAACGTTACAAGGATAAAATTTCTAATCTAATTTACCTTTGAGGTGGAGCTGCTGCTGCGGTGGAGTGGAAGGCGCGGTTCGACCGGAGATGCTGCAGATCGGGTTTCGTTGGTGGGAATGGAGGTGGTACAGTACGGTCGGCTTGGATGTGGGACTGCACCGCTAGTTTGGGTGTGATATTGTATGAGGTGGTCGGATAACTTCAGAGACTTATCTTCAGTACCGAACCCAACTTTACCACCCTTGAGGTTGGTGATGTTCACGTACCTAGTGGTCTGAAAGGAATCAAGGTAGTTTGATTTTTTTTCTGAGTTTGGTATGGGATAGAATTTGGTATTGATATGGGTACTGAGTACTGAAGAACAAAAAAAAAAAAAAAAAAAAAAATTTGTTCTTGATATTTTCTGGGAATATGGATATGGGGAAGAACAAAAGAAGAACAGAAGAACAGAACCTGTTCTTGGTTTTATGGGTGTGAGTTTGTGCTTGATTTTTGGAATAAGGATATGGGGAAGAACAAAAGTTCTTTGGTATTGGTATTGTTTCTGATATGGATATATTTTCTGGGTATTGGTCAAGATGAAGAAACAAGGTTCTTCTGTTGAAGGTATTGGTATGGCTAAGAGTTTCTGGTGCTTGGTTAAGATGAAGAACAGAGTTCTCTGGGTATTGGTCAAGATGAAGAAACAAGGTTCTTCTGTTGAAGGTATTGGAATGGCTAAGAGTTTCTGGTGCTTGGTTAAGATGAAGAACAGAGCTCTTCTCTTGGCAATTCTGGCAGCGGAATATGGGTATGGGTAATTTAGATTTCTAGATATGGGTATCGGTCTCAAGAGCAAACTGCTCTGATACCATGTCAAATCTGGTAATGTATTTCTGTATTCAAGCACTCATACAACTGAATTACAATCATGCTCTTATAGAGCTCATACCATGATTACACTGTGTGTATTACTAGGGCTGGCTGCGGCACGGTTGCCGACATTTTTGGGGTCAGCCGAATACCGACCGAAGATCTTCGGTTTCGTCAGAATTGAAACCGGTACCGTGCCGGAAGTTCGGTTACCGAAACCTCGGTTTACCGAGGTAAACAGTCGGTATCGGTTGGTATTTTGGGACACCAATCGTCGGAGGTCGGTGAGGTCCGTGATGGTGGAGGTGAGTCACGGTGGTGACCGGAAGTGGGTGTCGAAGGAGAGAGAAAACAGATCTAGTTCCTCTGTCCTCCATTAGACCAAAACAATTTGGAGATGAGAGAGGGAGGCAGAGAAGAGGAGCTGGGATATGAGAGAGAGGGAGAGCAGTGGGCGGAGGAGCAGAGAGAGGAGGAGGCGGAGAAGAGGGTGGGGGGGGCAGTGGGTGGAGGAGATGAGAGAGAGTGAGACAGAGGAGAAGAGGAGCTGGAGACTTGAGACCTAGTCGAAGAAGAAGGCAATGAGTCAACAAGGAAAGAGAAAAAGAAAAAGTAAAGGAGTTGTGGTTCTCGAGGAGGCATCTCAAAGTATTGTTTTCAGTTAAACTAGTATAAAAATAAAATTCTAAGGGTAAGACAATATGTAACGTTGTAGCCCAGTGGAAAGTGGCGTAACTTACAATCTGGGCTTCACAGGTTGAGGGTTCGAGTTTTGCAAATGGAGAGATATAATCCATTTTTTGAATAACTCCTTCTCTCAGCCGGTTCGGTTTGAACCGAAGATTTGGTTTGCTTGAACCGCTACCGAGCCGAAAATGTCCATACGGTTCGGTTCAGCCGTACCGCACCTCCGGCTACCACTTCCGTCGGCGCCGACAGCGGTGGTTCGGCCGGTTTCCGGCTGGTTTCGGCAGGTCCGGCATTTTCAGCCACCCCTATGTATTACAGCTAGAAAGCTTACATATACACCTCTGTCAATATTAGTATATTCCAGCTGCAGCATTGCTGGAAAGCATAGTGAGCTAGTGAGCTGCAGCAGCATTGCTGGAAAGCATAGTGAGCTAGTGAGCTGCAGCATTGCTGGAAAGCATAGTGTGCTACAGCTCATGTAACAGAACAGGTTCAGACATCCTGTTTCTCCAGCTTCCTATATACATATCAAAGAAAAAGTTCCAGCTTCGGTTTTTTTATTTTTTTTGTTCTGAATAGAATAGAGTCTCGTAATATTTTTATGCATAAACATTTATCCTGAGGAGGAGCCAATGAAATAAACCTCATATCTGGAACAACTATTACACCATGGATAGGAAGCGTTTGCCAAACACGTATCATGCTTCACTTCCTCCTATACAAGGGAATTCAAGGAAAAAAAAAAAAAAACGGGTTTTCAAACTTGGAGTCTAAAATAGAGTTTCAACAAACATGGATGAATTGGAAGTAATGGAAATAAAGAAAAGAGGCAAACAATACTTACAGAGTCGGTAATCTGCGGCATCTAAACGATCGAGGATCGATAAAGGAGCGGCAATAATAGCACACGAGCTTTCGACTGTAAAAATTAGTTATATTTTCTGAATGTTTGAGTCCCTTTTATACTTTCTCTCAAAAAAAGAGTCCCTTTTATACTAAGCCAATCCTTTTCCTAATTGGAAGTAAAATCTGAATTCGTTTAAGGCTTTTTATACATAATCTTTTATTCAGTTGTCGGGCCTGCCTCCGGCCCAGAATTGTAATTTGAGTTGTGTTTTAATGTTCGGGTGACCGACCATTCTAGTTTATTTTAATTTTTGGGTTTTGCCTCCACATTAATCGACCCCAAAAAAGAAAAAGAAAAGAAAAAAAAAATCACGTTCCCCTAATTCTCAGAACGCAGACGTCGCCGGCTGCTCTCCCCGATCTTTTGTGTTACCCTAATAAAAGTTTCAAGTAAGTATTAGCTATTTAGCTATGTCTCCTGAGCCTGATTTTTCTTTCTGTTCGATTGAAACTACCAGTATTAATTAGAAAAACTATCCTCTAGGATCGAACTACAAAGGGATAAAATCATGCATCTAGGATAAAGTATGACCAAGAACTTTGTATCCTGTCTGTGTCTCCGCAAACTGATCAAATTCTTATCAGCCACTTGATCATAGATTTAGAACTATGACTACAATCATTAATCATGTATAAGTATGTAAATTATATTGGGTAAATCTAAAACAGAACTGGGAGGGGAGGGGTTTGAAATTAGCAGTCCTTTATTTATGAACTCGTTTGATGCTTGCAACTACTAGGTTACTGATGCTCCCTATTAATACCAGTTTTTCAAGCATGTCCACCAAGATGTATTTTGTTAGCAATGTGTTTCAAAGAAAAGATGTATCCCTCGACTTTGTAGTCCAAAGCAACTGGCGGGTGATCAGAATCACGCACGCCATGATGACCGGATCTACTGGGGTGATGCTACTACAGACATTGCCATTCATGATATATGCAATTTAGGGGACGAAGAAATTGTTGTCGGACTCCCTGAATTCCCATCCGAAAGGCAAAAGTATACAGAGAAGCTGGCTAAAGTTCTTACTGAAATGAGACTCCCAGAATTTGAGCAACCACCTATCATTGATAAAGTATTTACGGCGGTTGAACTGGCTGACAACCCCGACTGGCCTATTGCTTGCCACATAATGGATGTCACCTTATTTCATCAAATGATCAGTGATAGGTGCATGGCCTATCAACTCGAGTGTTTTGAGAAAGTGTGAATTGATAGTTTGGAAGATACGTACTGTCAGACAACAACAATGTGTCATTTGTAAGGAGAGCCTTGATCACTTTGAGGGTTTAGAAGAAGGGATTGATCGTGGTCAGCTGATGATTATTCACTTGTCCTGCTCACATCTTTATCACGAAGATTGCATTGTCCAATGGCTTGCGAATAGTCAGTTCTGTCCCATATGCCGATGCTCAATGCCAGTTGTCGAACAGGTGATGCCGGTTGTTGAACAGGAGATGCTGGTTGTGGAACAGGCGACTGAACCATCAAAACCATCATGGCGGCATCTGCATTGGCCTATGCTGCTCACAGCATCTGCGGGTGGTATATTAACTGCTATGCTGGTATGTAGATTATTGAAACGAAGTTAAGTGTGACAGTATCAGCATTTAGCAATTTCACCAAAAATAGATGCACATAGAATAACTTATTGTTTTTATATTAGCTATCTAGCTCCCTTCTATTTGGCATATAATGTGGATTATGCGAAGTTTATATGAATAACAATAGCAGAATCTTGTTATATATAGTGCAAGACAACAGTTCCTTGCAACATTGAACGGCCCTTCATTCCAACGGAACTTCTATGACCGCATCAATTTTGTGGTGGATTTACATGCAAGGATTTTATAGTGCTTTCTGTAACTGCATCATAGCAAACACTAATCATATTCCAAGAGAGGATAAAAGGTGAAAAGCAAGGATGAAATTTCCTAGGAGACGCTCACACCACATTTCAAATCCTGCAATGAAAGACAGAAAAAGCATAAATCCAAATTTAGGGTATACCAGTTACCTCCAACAATAATGTAGAAAACACAGGACGTAAAATGATGATTTGAATCCAATATAACCCAAGCAACGATCATTGCAAACAAAGGTTGGCATGAACAAGAGCTGAAATTCTCAATAAAAACAGTATCTTAGCCCATTGATTCTCTGATTTGTGTTCTGTTTTCAAGTTCTTAAAAGATTTTGTACCGGGTTTTGCACGTCAAGTATTTGAGATAGCCAAACAACAATACCAAGTGTAAGTAAATGTAGTTTAATCAAGTGTTTGTTTTGTTTCTGAAAGAAATTAGTATGAGTTCAGTTATAGAGTGTTCATGAAAATCTAGTAGTTTATTGTTTTGCAGTCATAAATCAGCCTGCAAAGCCAGAGGCACTGACCTCTGAGTTCAAAATTGGATAGATTGGTTGTGCCATGAGCAGATGCCATACATTTGAAATTAATTTCAAATAACAGTATACAATGAGTCATTTGAAATGTTCTCCAACTCGAATCTAATATGTATTTGCAATAGTCTCGCCACACAAATTACCTTTGGAACAAGTTTTTATTTTATTATTTTTTAATTTTTTTATAAAGTTACAGTCTATTTCTATGGACTTTTAGGTTGTATGTAGCCATTTATTGTCTAACTTGTGTATTTTATCTCCTAAATTGGACATTTCATCTTATATAGTCTGTGGTTTTGCAGGCCGAGACTAAGCTGGCTAGTAGGAAAACAGCGAAGAATAGAACTCTCCCAGCTTAAGATGCTTAAAGTCGTATCTCTTTTTGTTTTCATTAGTGAATGACTTATACCTTTGCTACCTTTTTTCTGGAAATGTACTGTCTTTTTTTGTCGACTCACTGTTTGCCAAGAGCTCCAGTGAAATGTGAAACTCACTCGTGCGTATTAGACTTGTGGAATACAATTTGATTATGGAATTTTGGATTGTTTCGAAAAAATACAGCAAAAAATACATTTGGTTGTAATAGGAATTGAACAATTCAATACCTATTTTAAAAAAAAAAAATTGAAATTTATCTTGCATACCAGTATGGTTCGTGTTTGAACCCAAAATTAACATTTTTTCCTGACAAGCGGAATTTGAAGAAATCCGGGCCAATATCTGTGGCTCAAGCGATATATTTTCGACAAGTTCGAAATATATTGTTTAAAGGCTAAATAAAGCCTACTTGGAGATTAAGTAATCTTGAGGCAAATCTGGATATTCATTGATTTACTATTAATTATCAAGATATTTGATAATTAAATATGGTGATTTGTTTGTTTGATTACCAAGTATGTGCAAGAGGGAAGATGGCAGCTGCATATATGGCTGAGATTGCGCGGACCCAAACAAGTTGGGTAAGGAAACAATTATGCTTGCTCGCAAGTATCAAGGAGGGTATATATATAATCTTATTATATATACTAGCCCCTTAACATGAGCTCCGCACATGTCAATTGACTTTTATTTTTTTAAATTAAAAAACCTCTCCTAATTTTAGGGAAGCTTCTCCTTTTTTCACGGGAGGTATTGCAAGTTTTTCAAATATGATATAGTGTATTGACTATCTTATCCTCATATAGAAATAATTTATTGTTTTAGAGAAACTGAAATTGAGAGGAATTTGCTGTGTATTCTCATTGATAATAAGGGCCTATTTATATACAGGATTACAATGCATAGAATCTCAATCATACAAGGAAAGTAATCGTACATTGAATAGGAATCTAGATCCTTCTAATTTAACCATATTACCATTAGGTCAAGTAACCTAGAGTTTGGGCCAAACACAGAAAAGAGATTTCCTTAAACACTCCCCCTTGTGTTGCCCAAACGCGGTGCTTCTCTCGTTGCCTCGTTAAAAACCTTGCCGAGTAACAAAAACCCAGTGGGACAAAAATAACCTCGGTCGAAGGGGGAAAAGAGCACAACACACCCTTCACGTTTCGAGATGAACATGTAGACATCTCCCCCTGATGTCTGCGTCTCCCCCTGATGACTACGATCATGGGAGTTCAGATAATTTCCGCAAACGATGCATGTTTCTCGAAAGTGGAATTTAGGCAATGACTTAGTGAGCAAGCCGGCCACACTGTCCTCAGATTGAACCTAGTTCACTTTGATCTTGAGGAGAGTATGTTGTCACTGATTATCCTTGGTGTTGTCGCTTTTGATGTAGTCTTGCTTCATCTATGTAGGCTCATTTGTGGTAGACTTCAAACCACAACTTTTCGAACATGCGTAATTATGGATCCAATCCATATACATTCACGAACCACTTCGTGAAGAGCAATGATCTCTGCATTGTTCGAAGATATAGCGACTAGGGACTATTTCTGTAGACCTCTAAGATATCACTGTCTTTACCCATGGTGAACAATTAACCAGTTTGGGAATGACATTTGTATGGGTCAGAGAGATACCCAATATCAGCAAAACCTTCCAAAACACATGTCGTTTTGGGATGGGGATAATGGACGCAGGCCAGTGTTGGCGGCGTTCCTGGTGTGTGATGGGTTTGAATCCATTGTCTCTCTGTAGGGATAGAACAAGCCTATATCAATCGTACATCTCAAGTACTGAAGGATATCTTTTATACCAATCTAACGGTGTCGCGTTGGGGCTGAGCTATATCTTAGCTAACAAGTTCATGGTAAATGAGATGTCTGGTCTTGTGCATTGAGCTAGGTACAAAAATGCGCCTATTGTACTTAACTAGGGCATTTCTGCCCCTAGCGCATCTTCGTCATCATCCTTCGAACGAAGGGGATCTTTTTCAGGATCAAGACTACGGGCGATCATGGGGGTGCTTGAAGGTTTGACCTTGTCAAAATGCCTAAGCATCTATCAACACAATGCTCAAGTTCCAAACCAAGACATAATCGTGTTCTCCCATAATCCTTCATCTCAAAATTGGATTTCAAGTGTTCAACGGTTTCTCTTAACTCTTTAAGGGCTTCTAATGAAGATCATGTCCAACATGAACCGCGATAGAATCCGAAACTTGTTATGGAAACGCGTGGGCATATCCCTTCCTAGCGCATCTTCGTCATCATCCTTCGAACGAAGGGGATCTTTTTCAGGATCAAGACTACGGGCGATCATGGGGGTGCTTGAAGGTTTGACCTTGTCAAAATGCCTAAGCATCTATCAACACGATGCTCAAGTTCCAAACCAAGACATAATTGTGTCCTTCCATAATCCTTCATCTCAAAATCGGATTTCAAGTGTTCAACGGTTTCCCTTAACTCTTTAAGGGCTTCTAATGAAGATCATGTCCAACATGAACCGCGATAGAATCCGAAACTTGTTATGGAAACGCGTGGGCATATCCCTTCCCAATCTAGTGGTCATCTTAGTGAGCGTTTCAACCTTATTGTAAACGCGCTCCGTGGTCTAGAGCCACTTGACTTGGGTAAATGAAGTTCACCATGAACCTTCATGTATATTCCGTATCTAGATCCTCATAGAGATACGTAGTGACCACATTTATAAGCTGTATGTTCAGTTATTCGGAAACTACCAAACTGACAGGGTAGTGGAGTGCAATGACATCCATTACGAGAGAATATGTCTCATCGTAGTCGATTCCAGGGCGTTTTATGAGAAGTCTTGCACCATAAGGCGAGATTAGCATCTCTTTTTCTCACTACGCTTTCTAACGAAGACCCATTAGTTAATAGGTTTTATGTTAGGAGGTGTTGGCATCACTGGCTCGAAAAACCTTCCTTTTCGTTAGAGAATCCAACTTAACCTGGATCGCATCTTTCCATTTAGGCCAAATTTCTCTACGTCGGCATTCATTCATCAATGGAGCGTGGTTCGATATCATCTTACTCAACAAACTCATGCGCAACGAAATGCGCAACTACATCATCAATTATGATGGAGTTTCTATCCCACGTCTCATGTACACTAGTGTAAGTTTCATATGGCCAAATAAAGAGGCAAATTAACCTATTTAGAAAAAAATACATTGAAGTGAAACCTCTGAAGGCAGATTTGGGTGAAGCAAAATCTCCTCAAGGCGAATCTCGATGAGGAGAAATCCCCTCAAGGCGATTCTGGGTGAGAAGTAATTCTCTGAATGCAAATCTATGTGAGGAGAGACCTCCTCAAGGCGAATCTGGGTGAGGAGAAATTCCCTCAAGGCGAATCTGTGTAAGGAGAAATCCTCTCAAGGTGAATCTGGATGAGGAGAAACCATATGATGTTTCTTCAATTTCCTTAAGTTTTGACTATATTAGTTTAGACACAGAGCGCAGTGAGACCTCAAATCAATCTCATGAAGGCAACAATCAATCTGGCTATGACGCTTATGGATATAATCGATATGGAGAATTACATGATCAATCATCTAGTTGGATTCATCTTTATTATCTCCTTATAGGGGAAACAATCAACAACTCTAAAGAGATCTATGACTATCATGTTCATCATTGCAATTCCTACTATATCGGTCATATGTTTTGGTTTGATTATTGTACTTTCGTAGACTAACGAGCGACTTTTCAACCACATAGAGTCTCTTTTTTAGTGCAGATGAAATTGAAATTTATATGTATTTATATGTAATTTACAAAAAGATGAAGTTGAAGTTTACTCTTTTGAAAAATATATCTTTTTCAGGATATCCCCAATATTTTCGATATCTCCATTTTTAAAGTTCTGATATAGAGATTTTTATTAACCCTACCTTCAGAGGTTTTTATTAACCCTACCTTCATTTGTCAGTCTTCAGCTTCCTCTATTATTTTGTTCCTAACTTTCTACGTTGTAATTCGATCGAGGCTAGACCGAAATCTTGTATTCCTAGATTTATCTCTTTTTTTTTTTTTTTCTTTTTTTTTAGTGGAACATGAAGGGTTAGGAACTTAGGATGATGATTTAAACGCAGTATTCGTTTCTAGTGGAGGGAGTGCCAACTGTCATGATTTCGTGGGCAGCAAGCAGAAAAAGGCCACGTGTCAATCAGTCAGAAAGTATCCGTTGGAACCTGTTGTATAAAACCTATACCTGCATTTGCTCTGTCTTCACTTTCTCTCCTCTACCTGCAAATCATTTCTTTGTTTCTCTTGACTTTCTTTGTTTCTTCACTCTCTCTCTCTCTCTCTCTCTCTTTGTTCAACAAATTTCTCTTCTCTGATCAAACTTTCCGCTGAATTAAGCCCTAAGATCGAGACCCACATCGATCAAAAACCCTAATCGAGATCGATCAATCATGAAGCGGAAGCGAGCCTCTGCTATGGCTTCCTCCTCATCGTCGTCTACCGTGAAACCCTCACGCTTCCCTGAAGAAGAATCAGTCCGGTGTTGGGAGAGCGAAACGGCGTCGTCAAACAGAACCCGACCCCAAATCCAATCCAGATCAAGAAAAGGATCGAAAACAAGAAACATCAATGATGTCTTAAAAGATGAAAGATCCAAGATTTCTGGGATCAACCGGATTTTGGGGACACCCATTCCCGTGAGCAATAACCTGACATGGAGGCTTTTGAAATCTCACATGCGAATTGAATCTTATTACTGCACCAAGCTCCACTCCGCTCTCAATGCCATCCACGAGTGTTTCGAGCCTTCCAAAGACCCCTACACCAACAGAGATATTGCTGAGGACATTGTCTTCGACTTGGAATCCGATTCCGAGTTGAACTTGAGAGGGTTTTACACTGTGGTTTTGGAGAGGAGAGATGATGTTGATGGTCATGAGGAGATGATCGGTGCCGCCACGGTGAGGATCAATAAGGGAGTGGCTGAAGTGCCACTCGTGGCGACTAGGCCTCAGTTTAGGAGACTTGGGATGTGCAGGATTTTGATGAATGAGCTCGAAAATCGGCTCATGGAATTCGGCATTGAGAGGTTAGTCTTGCCTTCTGCGCAAAGTGCACTCAATACATGGACTAGTAGTTCAATTGGGTTTTCAATGATGAGTGAGGCTGAGATATCAGAACTCAGTGCTCATCATGAGTTCTTGGATTTTAAGGACACTGTTATGTGCCATAAAATACTCTTGAAGCACCCAATAGTGTCATTGTGATGTGGTTGATTGACAAACCTCGAGTTTCCTAATACCAGGAGTTTAAGATCATTCTTTGGTCTTGTAACCCTTTCCTCATCCCACACTAACTTTTCGTTAGTTCCTGCCTTGCAGCGCCTCATTTTGGTCACCTTCTGGGTTCCTCTTTGGCTGTTTGAGTCAAAACTCCAACTCCTCTTTTCTCAGTAGATATGAGATTTTCTTGTGTTTTTTATTTTATTTTTATTCTTGAAAGTTTAGTATTCAATAATGTCTCTGAAATTCCCCTGTTTACTTTTCTAACTTTTTATGATTTTCTGTTTTGCAGATAGTGAACTTGATATTTGTTTAGGCGGAATGTGTTCACGAGTCTTTGTAGAATTGACATTCACAATGGTAGGGATGTTTGCATATATGTTCCATTGAACCCATTTTTTTAACAAGAATGTGTGCAAATCCTTTTTCTGTTCCTTAGACACTAGGATTTGAGATATTTTGTGACATGCCAACGTTCATGCTTAATGCTGCATTACTTTTACATTACTTTCACAATAGAAACCTTTGTTTTCACAAGTTGATAAGCTGCAGTTCATTTCGGCTAAATAGATGTCTATTATAGTCAATCCCTTTGTTAGTTAGAAGCAGGTGACTTGTTAAAGGTTCAATTGGTTGCAGATAGTGTAACATGATATCTCTTTTGGCAGAATGTGTTCATGAAGTCTTTGTAGAATTGACACTCACAATGGTAGGGATGTTGCGTATGTGTTCCATTGCACCCATATTTTGAACAAGAATGTGAGCAAGTCCTTTTTATGTTCATTGGACACTCGGATTTGAGATAGTTTGTGACATGCCACTGTTCATGCCTAATGCTGCATTACTTTCACATCATTTCTGATAGACCATTGACACAGTACTACCTTAGGTTCACTTACCAAAAGCTAGTCGGTAAGAGTCTGCTTTACATCTTAGTACTTAAAACAGCACTTACTAGAAAACAATAGAAACCTTTGTTTTCACAAGTTGATAAGCTGTAGTTCGTTTCGGTTAAATAGATCAATCCCTTTGGTTCTTTGAGTCAAAAATCCAACTCTTTTCTTAGTAGATATGAGATTTTGTAGTGGATTTTATTGGTTTTATTGGTTTTATTTTTATTTTTTTGTTCTTGAAAGTTCAGTGCTCAATAATTCCTCTGAATTTGCCCTGTTTAATTAGTGTTTGGACTCCTTAGTGTTTTAGTTTTCCTATTTATATAGTAAATCCAAAACAACAAAACAAAAGGCCCATTTGGTGGATTTTACTAATGATGTTATTAATGATGCTACTGACATGGTGATTGCAATCATGTAATTACTTAACCTGTTTATGGGCATGTCCATTTGAGTAAGTGCATACCCTTATTTCAGCATGCACCCTGTCAAAGAAACACCAATAATGTTGCTACTGTCATCATAGGTGTATTAAGTCTGTCCATTGTAGATTTTAAGCCCCTGTTGTCATTTGATAAATTGTGTTGTCAGAATGTGCAAAAGTGAATTGATGCCCTTATTTCAGCATGCACCCTGTCAAAGAAACACCAATAATGTTGCTACTGTCATCATAGGTGTATTAAGTCTGTCCATTGTAGATTTTGAGCCCTTGTTGTTATTTGATAAATTGTGTTGTCAGAATGTGCTAAAGTGAATTGGTAGGCGTTTTGTAAATGACCTCTGAAAGTTAAGAAACTATTGAGTAAATAGTGATACATGAGTTCTTGAAAATCATATGTTCAAATAAATGTTACCTGGGCTCCTATCTTGAGCATATTCAGTGCACCGATTCAGATATTGAGGTATATATTCTTTGTTAATCTGCAGGAATTGACTCCTAATAACTTGAAGAAAGTCAGCATCATGGGTACGTCCTAAATTTAGAGTACTGTAAACTTCAGATCTTTTGGTTCCTAAGCATTCTGTCCTTTATTTTCATCGAGTTTGCCACCCACATTTTACGAGTGAAGCTATCCTGTCCAAATTTGTTGTGTAGCTTGTGAAGAGATGGGATGTAATAATGTAGGATCATGGGAAGCAACTGCCGTTGGTTAGCTTGCCTAATTCTAGTGTTTTCTATTCTGATTGTCTTATCTTAATGTTGTGTATAAGACTCTTAGACTGGCTTAAATTTATTATGTTATTTGCTGAATTATAGCTAGAGTTCCTCAGTCTCAGCTTACGTTTTCTTACTGTTCTTAAACCTCTCTTGTTTTCAATCTTGACAGGATATATGAAATCCTTGTAAGCATAAGAGCTGCCTTCAAGCCTTCTGGATGTCTTCTTGTCAAGTTATATCTCTGCTGTCGTGCAAAGGGTTTTACTGTTGAGGATTAACTTGTTTACTGTTGAGCATTAACTACTTGTATTTATATAAGCTCTATGCGCCCCAAATTCTTTAACATTACTGGCATTCTTTGGATGCTACAGATGGCTTGATTCCTTGATGAATTTCAATATTGTAAATGTTTTGTTCTAGTTGAAGAGTGCAATATAAATTTAATGGTAAGCATGGGATTGAAATGCCTTTCCCTCACACATATATGTAGATGGTGGAAATGAATTGATGGAAAATTATTTAGCAGACTAGCAGCATGGCCTTTAGTTTTAATTTGTTTTCCAACCAGAGGAAAACTTAAGCACATTCACCAGTTACAAGCTACCAATTCTGCTTTTGCATTGTATTGTATATTTGTATTGGCTCTTCTGAAAAGCTACCAATTCTGCTGTAGCACAATTTCAACAGAACCGGTGCAGTGTGGAATTTCAAGTTAAAACTCACAATTAACTGGAAAATGAAGTCTTCAGAGCTAATACTTCAAAAAAAAAAAAAAAAAAAATCCGCACTGGTTTAGACTTTCTCATGGGGCTTTTCTTTTCAATAAAATCAATCAGCTCACTTTCATAGCTCGAATTTGTAAATTCTCGATGTCGGAGCATGCTACTGGCAGCTTACAATGTTTCACTCGTACTCATAGCCAACAAATCTAGCTAGTACTGTACAATAGGTCAATAGCAATGAGATTATGTACCAAATAACATACATGGTACATCCACAGTAGTCAAGGTGCAGCCTTTCCAATTTCCCTGTAATAATGAGAAAGTTCTTCTGTTTCAAAGATCCAAATTAACTTCAAAACGAATTTGTTAACAATGGCAGCAAAGCAGGATATACATTTCTTTAGATAGTAAACCAACTACCAATTTCGTAGTAGATACATCTGCGGAGAAACCCCTCTCCACCATTTCGTAGTAGATACATTAGTCCCATAGCCCCTAATGTCTCATCGTTATTAATAAGACCTTGGATAATTTTGTTATGGGTGCATTGATCTGGAGAACAACATTTATCTTCCATTTATTTGAGAAACTTTGCTGCTTCAACTAATATAGTGGGCCCAAGTCCCCAACTACAAAGCCATTAATCATTATATTATATGTCCTGACATTGGGTTGAAGTCCTTTTGATGATAAACTGCAAAACATTTCCCTAGCAGATTCAACTCTTCCAGCCTTACCCAAACCTTCAATAAGAATATTGTATATAATAAAATATCTATATCCAACTTCATGCCTTCCAACTCTCTAAACTGTTCCATTGCGATATCTAGTTGTTGGTAATTACTAAGGCCATCCAGTAAGATACCATAAGTTTGAACATTGGAAGTTAGTTAGCCACTACTTTGCATCTTGTATTGCATGTTGTATCATCCATCAACAACTAATGTATCGTGAAAGCCCATGCAGATGGCGATGGTTACATTCAAATGCGTTGCACAACATAAAGTAATTTTTTTTTTCTTTTTTGAAATATGACTCAAGTAATTCTTTGGTTCCTTATAAGTCATCGATCGAATATATACTC
>NC_084823.1:24549268-24571837 GCF_958449725.1 Rosa rugosa
CCCAAATTATGGGGTTAGGGAGATTTGAACCCAGACCACTATGCATGCAATGCCAAGCCCCAACCACCATGCCACTTACAAGACACTAATATATGTTGAACAATATAATATATATATATCTGTATATGTCAACAAAATCTGGGATTTATTTTATATATTATGTCAATATATATAATATATATATTATATTATATATTATATTGTATATTATATATTATATATTATGGAAACATATATATATATATATATATATATATATATATAATATATTATATAATTAATATATTATATATTATGTCAATATATTATTCCAACATATATATATATAACATTATATTATATATTATATATATTATGTCAATATATATATATATAATATATTATATATAAAAAATATATATATTATATTATATATATATATGTTGACATAATATATAAAATAAATCCCAGATTTTGTTGACATATACAGATATATATATTATATTGTTCGACATATATTAATGTCGTGTGAGTGGCATGGTGGTTGGGCCTTTGCTTTGCATGCATAGTGGTCTGGGTTCGAATCTCCCTAACCCCTTAATTTGGGGTTTATTTTGGATTTTCCCAGATTTTGTTGGGTATACAGATATATATATTATGTTGTTTGACATATATCAATGTTGTACAAGTGGCATGGTGGTTGGGGCTTTGCTATGCATGCATGGTGGTGTGGGTTCGAATCTCCCATACCTCAAAATTTGTTGTTTATTTTGGATTTTTCCATATCTGGTTGGCTAGGGTCATTTTCGGTATTTGACTTTCATGTGGGTCCCACTTTTGCTGCGTTGGACTGCCACGTCAGCAATTAACGGTTGAAATTGACGGAATCCCAACGGAGGGACCTATTGGACGAGAAAATGATATTGCAGGGGTGTTTTTGATGAAATTGAAAGTCGAGGGACTGAATTGATGTTGGACTAAAACGACAGGGTACTAAACAGTAATTAGCCCACAAAAAAATTACAATTCAAAAATTTATTAGTATGATGAAGAGAGTATGGAAGGAGAACAAAGAATTTGGTAGATTAACAATATCGACACCCAAAGAAATAATCCGTTTTTTCTCCGTAAGTAGTATGGAGTGATTTTAACCCTGAACTTTTTAGCACATCATTCACACTAGCATTCCACTTATGAGTGCAAGCATCAAATTTGAGTGCCAAAAGCAGTAAAATTCACACTTACAAGTTAACTCTATGTCAACCAATTTAAACCCAGATCAGAAAACGACAAAAAAAAAAAACAAGAGGATTCGAAGGCTGGAATTCATAGTTTAAATGTCTGATTTAGTACGCTAAAGAAAAAGAAAAAGACGCTTCATTAAAGAAAAACAAAAGGATAATCCTCGTGAATCTGAAAGGGTGAACGAGATCACCCTCTTGTAGAACAGAGTAGCAACAATGCAACATGAAGCAAAAACAGTGGCTCCCAAAACCGTCAAAGAAATCTTACGTGTGAGGCACATAATTCTGGTATATTCAAAATCTACTGATATGAAATGTTAGAGAGAAGCTAATTCAAACAATTAGGGTACAACTTACGAAGGTTCAGAAGCAAAACTTATGGCAAGCAATGGCCAACTGAAATATCATGAGTATATTAAAGAAGAAGAAGAAGAACACAGAGTAACCAATAACAATAAAACTGTAACAATTAGCTAGCACGGGTCATTTTCATTTTAGGCATTGCCTTCTTCATTTGACGAGCACGCTCCTTTGCTTCCTTCTTGCGAATACTCTCTGCACTAAGCTTAGCCTCAGCCTCCTCCATCAATTTTTTCCTCTCTGCCTTCTTTCTTTGCAAAGCTTCTTGCCTAGCGTTTTGGAGTTCTTTGTATGCCTCTTGAGCAGCCTTTGATCTGGTTGCTTCTGTTTTGGATCGGGCCTACACTAGCACATATCAGAATCAAATTAAAAAATAATAAAAATAAAACTGGATCAAATCACAATTCTCAAACTTGACTCCACAATATAACTTATAGCTGACCCGTCCAGACCAAAAGTAAAAAAAGCCTACCTGACTGCTTAGCTTGTAACGACCAATCAAATCAATATAGTAAGGTATCAAGGCCACCAAACGAGTCATATCGGCCATGTTATCAGCATCAGGTAGTGCATACTTGAACAATAGCATCTTCTTGTGTGTAGGCCCTGGATGTTGATCTGAAAAATGCATATACATGAAACCCTTTCCAAATTTCTGAAAAACTTTCTCACCAAAAACCTGCAAATACCATCAATTGAGTGCCATTAGTCAAGTGTTCTAAAATCCCAGATCCCCTGTATGGTGATTCCAAGTTATATATACAACAGTTTCTGCATACTGCACTTGATCCAAGAATTGAACATTATCCAATCATTTATAAGAATTATGATTTCAAGAACACAATCTAAACAAATGAATAAATAAAAAGAAATCTATCAGCTATGGAAGTCAGAGTATGATAAAGGCAGAATATGGAAATTCAAAAGCAGAATAGACAAACAATGAATAATGAATTGAATAAAGCTAAAGCCAATCACGAATAAGTGAACAACCAAAAAAAAAAAAAAAAAGGGGAATATATCCACAAAACCAAACAACAGCTCTCCAATACAAAAAAATAGCAAAACATGAACAATCCCAAAATTCTGTAGTAACTGAACCCAATAAAGAAGCTAAGAATCAAAACAAGCTAACAACCCAAAAAAAAAAAAAGAAGGCAATATATCCAAAAAACCAGACCACACCTCTCCGAAACGAAAATATAGCAAAACAAGAACAAGAGCAATCCCAAAATTCTGTAGTAATTGAACCCAAATAAGAAAATAAGAATCAAACCCTCTTTTCCCCAACACATCCTCTAATTGTTTTTTATTCCTTACCATCCAAATGACTCACAAGACAGACATCAATATACATCTTCCCAACAGCATCCCCCTCTTCTTCCACTAAAGAAGTTGGAATATCCCAACCTATGTTGCAGACACGGACACTATACAGCATGGACACGGAAAAGAAAATAACATGTAAAAATTACAACACACACACACACACACAAACATCAACTTAATGATTCCAAAAAAAAAAAAAAAAACAACTACATGAATAAATAGGGTTTTTCACTTTTATGGGAACATTCTGATTTCTTTCAAGCCCATCCATCTCCCTTTCTTTATCAGCTTTCAGATGACCCATGGTACATGGATGCACACAGCTCGGTGGCGGAAGAACAGTTCCTTTTTTCTTCCATTTATGTAGCACAGGTGTGCCCTTTAACTTGTTCTACAATTTTTCTCCTTGCCTCTTTCCGTCAGCAAAATCCTACCCAACCTCAAAGACTTTGGGATGCTCAATTTTAGCGAAGCCAGACCTGTGTTTTGAAATCTCAACCCAAAACGGGGTACAGCATGGCCGTAACACTAAATTGGAATCCCTGAATCTCCATGTGACATTGCTTCTTCAGCCAGAACCATGGATAGGAAAGTCAAACCTAAGGGAAACACCACGTCCCAACTGTACATAGCCTCCTGAAATAATCTTGTCTAAATGGAAAAAACAATTGGACATTTGCACATCACACTTTTTCCATCCCTCACTCTCTCCATTGTTTTTTTCTTTTCCCTTTCGCCAACATTAAATTAACTGAAAAAGAAATTTGTAACCTTTCCACATACAGAACAATGCAGGCAAAATTGTTTAAAAGTTGGTACGACTTTGTTGAGAAATCGTACTTTCTCAGCACTGCATCAATGAGATGCTCAAATTCAATTACTGTAGCTATGCAGTCGGCAGTGATAATTATTGGTCTAATATATATCATTTATCACATGACTACTATATTTAATTGCCCATAAAGGTACAGAACCCATAGATTTCTTCTTATCAGAATGCAACTGGCTGAAAAAACTATCATATTGTCTGGCCCAGATTCAAGTACTGATTCAAATGTAGATCCAGATTCAATTTCTTGGAATTTAGACGAGACAATTGGATGTTGGAACACTATATTTAGAGAGGATTGACTCATTGTAGGGCAATCGGGGCAGAATTATGTTAAAATAAATAAGTTAATCGAGAAAGAGCTCTTAAAGTAACAGACTATAAAAAATTTGATCAAGATAGAAAGCAAAAGGCACAACAGCAGTCGATTGCTATTATGATAAAGAGAAAATGTCGTTTATTATTATCACCGTCTCTCCTATAAAGGCAGCAATATGGGATGACCATACATTAAAAAATAAAACTTGCACCTAACAGAGAACGCACTGTGAATAACATGCATACAGAGTATCTATACTTCAGGTAAAAAACTTGCACTTCACTTGTGCCAATATGATATACTTCCTCCATTCTAGATTAAAAAGGAAGTCTATTAAAAAGATGAAAGAGATTTGAAATCGTGAAAGAGGGGTTCATTCAGCAGTACCAAGTAGATAAAGGCCCAAAGAAGCAAAATTATTAAAAATAACTGAAAATAATTATCTGCACCTATATGTGTATCTCATTCTTCTTATCCTTTGTCATGGGATTTGAATTAAAATGATCAAGAGGTAGGGGAGTTAACTACATTATAGGCCTGTTTAGATATTTTAGGCTGCTTCCATCTAGGCCAGATAAAAGAATATGGATGTTGGAAGCATCAAGAGCTTTTTTCATGCAAGTCCTACTCAAAGCTCTCCAATACAAAAAAATAGCAAAACATGAACAATCCCAAAATTCTGTAGTAACTGAACCCAATAAAGAAGCTAAGAATCAAAACAAGCTAACAACCCAAAAAAAAAAAAAAAAAAAAAGGCAATATATCCAAAAAACCAGACAACACCTCTCGGAAATGAAAATATAGCAAAACAAGAGCAATCCCAAAATTCTGTAGTATTGAACCCAAATAAGAAAATAAGAATCAAACCCTCTTTTCCCCAACACATCCTCTAATTGTTTTTTATTCCTTACCATCCAAATGACTCACAAGACAGACATCAATATACATCTTCCCAACAGCATCCCCCTCTTCTTCCACTAAAGAAGTTGGAATATCCCAACCTATGTTGCAGACACGGACACTATACAGCATGCACACGGAAAAGAAAATAACATGTAAAAATTACAACACACACACACACAAACATCAACTTAATGATTCCAAAAAAAAAAAAAAAAACAACTAAATGAATAAATAGGGTTTTTCACTTTTATGAGAACATTCTGATTTCTTTCAAGCCCATCCATCTCCCATTCTTTATCAGCTTTCAGATGACCCATGGTACATGGATGCACACAGCTCGGTGGCGGAAGAACAGTTCCTTTTTTCTTCCATTTATGTAGCACAGGTGTGCCCTTTAACTTGTTCTACAATTTTTCTCCTTGCCTCTTTCCGTCAGCAAAATCCTACCCAACCTCAAAGACTTTGGGATGCTCAATTTTAGCGAAGCCAGACCTGTGTTTTGAAATCTCAACCCAAAACGGGGTACAGCATGGCCGTAACACTAAATTGGAATCCCTGAATCTCCATGTGACATTGCTTCTTCAGCCAGAACCATGGATAGGAAAGTCAAACCTAAGGGAAACACCACGTCCCAACTGTACATAGCCTCCTGAAATAATCTTGTCTAAATGGAAAAAACAATTGGACATTTGCACATCACACTTTTTCCATCCCTCACTCTCTCCATTGTTTTTTTTCTTTTCCCTTTCGCCAACATTAAATTAACTGAAAAAGAAATTTGTAACCTTTCCACATACAGAACAATGCAGGCAAAATTGTTTAAAAGTTGGTACGACTTTGTTGAGAAATCGTACTTTCTCAGCACTGCATCAATGAGGTGCTCAAATTCAATTACTGTAGCTATGCAGTCGGCAGTGATAATTATTGGTCTAATATATATCATTTATCACATGACTACTATATTTAATTGCCCATAAAGGTACAGAACCCATAAATTTCTTCTTATCAGAATGCAACTGGCTGAAAAAACTATCATATTGTCTGGCCCAGATTCAAGTACTGATTCAAATGTAGATCCAGATTCAATTTCTTGGAATTTAGACGAGACAATTGGATGTTGGAACACTATATTTAGAGAGGATTGACTCATTGTAGGGCAATCGGGGCAGAATTATGTTAAAATAACTAAATAAGTTAATCGAGAAAGAGCTCTGAAAGTAACAGACTATAAAAAATTTGATCAAGATAGATAGCAAAAGGCACAACAGCAGTCGATTGCTATTATGATAAAGAGAAAATGTCGTTTATTATTATCACCGTCTCTCCTATAAAGGCAGCAATATGGGATGACCATACATTAAAAAATAAAACTTGCACCTAACAGAGAACGCACTGTGAATAACATGCATACAGAGTATCTATACTTCAGGTAAAAAACTTGCACTTCACTTGTGCCAATATGATATACTTCCTCCATTCTAGATTAAAAAGGAAGTCTATTAAAAAGATGAAAGAGATTTGAAATCGTGAAAGAGGGGTTCATTCAGCAGTACCAAGTAGATAAAGGCCCAAAGAAGCAAAATTATTAAAAATAACTGAAAATAATTATTTGCACCTATATGTGTATCTCATTCTTCTTATCCTTTGTCATGGGATTTGAATGAAAATGATCAAGAGGTAGGGGAGTTAACTACATTATAGGCCTGTTTAGATATTTTAGGCTGCTTCCATCTAGGCCAGATAAAAGAATATGGATGTTGGAAGCATCAAGAGCTTTTTTCATGCAAGTCCCTCTCTCATGCAATATGGAACGTTAAAGTGCCTCCTAACCTCTACAAGTCTTAGCTTTGACGATTGCTAAATTGGTGTCTGATGTGTAAAAGAGCAGCCTAAGCATTATCATCACATTACTTGCATAAACGTGTGCACATACAACCTACCTAACACATTTAAAAATAAAATCACATATAACCCAAATATGTTGGGATACAAGAAGAACCAACCTGATCAAGAACAGCCTCAGTGATTAAATCCCCAGCTACCTCTTTGGACTCAGAGATAACCGCCAAGTCGTCGGCAACCCACTTCCTGCCAGTAGGAGGCGAAACAATAGTGGCGAACTTCTGCAAGTCGGGAACCTCCTTCTGCATTGCTTTGGCGGCCTTCTTCTTGGCCACAGCAAAAACCACGTGGTCCATGGCATCATCATTCATATAAACCTCGAAACTAATCTCGTCTCTACTAATAGGCACCACCAAATTGAAAATGGAAGAGATCAAATCGTGGCGGCTCTTAAGCTCCATAGTGGCCAACAGCCCCTGGCAGCACCTCCGCCCACTGGCATAGAATTTGAACACGTTCTGGCCTTCTTTCAAGAGCAAGGGTGAGTCATCGCCTTCGCCAACGCCCAAAAGACTGAAGTTCTTGTCGAAAATAGTGCCCTTGGTTGCGAATTTGGCAGCCCATGCCAGGGCGAGGTTCTCGTTCACGCGCTTTCCGGTGAAGTAATTGATGATGAAAACGATCAAGAACCCTCCGCAGGCGATCTCCACCGTGTAAGATCTGGAAGAACTCTCGGGTGGTTGTTTCGGATCGGTCGAGGGTTTCAGATCGGAATCGGGAGAGGGAGTAGCATTTTCAGTAACTGTGAGTGGCCGTTGCTGTGGTAGACCTTCGAACTCGTCTTCGTCCCAATACTCAAAGCTGGTGGAAGAAGGTTTAGGAGAATCAGTAGTTGATGATGCTGGGTCCGAATCCGGAACAGGATCACTGGGATCCGGCACCGGGTCCGGTTGGGAGGTGGCCGTCGCGGTGAGGAGTGTTTGGGATGGATGGGTGGTGGTGGTGAGAGGGAGTGAGGAGTCCAAGTCTTCGTCGATATCGTCGGCGTCTTCGAAGCCTTCGAAGTCGGAGTCGGCGAGGATGGGAGAGAAGCAGATAAGAGAGAAGAAGAGGAAGAGAGTGAGGAGATGTGGGACAGCGAGACCCATGATTGTGATGATGATGATGATGATGCGACGCCGCCGCTGCTGCTGCTGCAACGAGGAAGTTTGGAAGTGTCGCTCTTCTCTTCTCTTCCCTGTAGAGTAACGAAAGGAATCAAATTAATATTTGATGATGGTAGGGATTCCGCTGAATTTTATTTTTTATTTTTTATTTTTTTAACATTAGTCGAACTATCTATCTATCTATTGACATTGGATCCGTGTATCTCCTCGTTCTAGCGCCAAATGTTTCTGTAAAGTAGATGAGTGTAGTCTAATTCAGCATAATCATGGGATGGCTTGTCACTATCGCTATTGGTCTTGCTTATCTGTAAGACAGAACAAAGGTAAGAGGGAAGATCGGGTGTGTCAGCCTTCAACGCTCCGATGCCTAAGTCAGTATTGTTATAGGATAAAGATAGTGGAAAGCGATAGTAAACAATGACCTTCTTAGGTGTTGGAGATAGAAGGATTTGGAGGGATGCAGCTCCCTTGCTTTCAATGTGGGACGTTTGGGTTCCCGATACCGCCATAAAAGTATCGCGAACCCTGTCTGGGAGTGTCTTTGCTACTCTTTTGTGGCTAGATAAGCCTTGTGCTTCTAGTATTTGTGCTTGAGAGGTATATATACCAACAATGATTAAATACTTGTTACTCCTTATACTTTTCACTGAAAAACAGTTTAGTCCTTTAGCTTTTAAATTAAACAGGTAAGTTCTTAAACTCTCATTTCTCACACTTAAGGTCCACGCCATCCATATCTCTGTTATCCGTCTGACGTGGCAAACGTTCTGACACAACCTCAGTTCCACGTAAGCCAGTTGGACCGTAAAATGTTAGAAATGGCCTGAGTCGAATTCAACCTTAAACCCCGTTTCAAATCACCCGTTCCCTATTTCCCCCAAAAAAACCCTAAAATTCAAAAACGCTCCTATACCACTATTACTACCTCTTAATCCCGAAAATCCGCATTCATAATCTCATAACTCGTAGCTCGAATCATTCATCATTGAAGACGATAGTGAAAACCTGAGTGGAATTGAAGGTTGTTGGCGGCGGATAGAGAGAGGTTGATGTGGTTGGGATGGCGGACGATGATATCTAGGTTCCTCAATATGCAGAAGGCGGCAAGGATGCTATCCCACAATATTTTAAGTTCTACTTATGTTCTGAACTATATAATTTCGATTCGAACTGGTTTACATCCGAATTTCAATGGTTCGATTGTTTCCAGATTAGGGTTTCAAAATTTTTTTGGGGTTTTAAACTTTATGTGGTTTCTGGGTTGTTCTCTGAGCTGTTGATAAAGGGTTTGGTTTTCTTCTCTTAAAAATTTGCCGATTTTAAAATTGGGGTTTATTTCTTTATTGGTTTCTGGGTTTCGGGTGTAGGGATTTTGGTATGAAAATTGTTTTTGTATGCATGACTTTAGGTCCATAATGAATAACCATGGTTATTGAAATGGGTTGGTTTGATTTTAATATTGTTAGTTTTGTCAAGCTTGAAAGTAGAAACTGCAACTGCTTTTAATATTGCACTGGGTTGGTTTGAATTGTTGGTTGTGGCCCAAGTTGTTTGCTAGTGGTCCTATATGTTTGGCGTTTACCTCTTTA
This sequence comes from Rosa rugosa, assembly GCF_958449725.1. Lineage (NCBI taxonomy): Eukaryota > Viridiplantae > Streptophyta > Magnoliopsida > Rosales > Rosaceae > Rosa > Rosa rugosa. The sequence goes on from NC_084823.1 coordinate 24,558,829, forward strand.
TGGCCAAGTATAATAAGTGGAGAGTTGGATTACTGACTTGATGCATAAATTCTCACAAGCATACGAATCGTGTCAAAATAGGGAAGTATTAAGTCCAAAATTATCGTACCACGGGGATTAGTTGCTAACCCACCATTCTTGGATGGTCGGAACTAAAGACACTTAGCATACAAAAGAAGAACAAAATAAACAAAAATTTTACTCTAATCTAAGGCACCAAAAATTGACAGCGCTAAGGACAAGCGTGCAATTTAACCCTGCAAAATGTTGTTGTCAATATAGAATAAGTAGGGATCGTTCTAGCCGGGGATTGATGGTACACATGTAATTGCAAAAATAAATTAAGAATTAATACAAGTAAAAAGTATTATTTACAAAAATAAAACAAAGAAAAAAATTATATACAAGTAAACACAAATAAAGGGGTTTTAATATTTTTAAACTAAAAATTAAAAGATACAAAAATAAAAATGTAAAATACATATACAAGGGTGGAACGCAAGGAACAAAGATCAAAACCACATCTATATGAATGAAATCCAATCACAATTCCTACAGTTAATTTTCTATGTCATGAGAAAGAAGTTGACCATGTGAAACGTTAATAAGCAAACGATTTCCCATATTTTACTTTCCTTGAATAATTGATCAAAGTGAAAGCACCTAAATCAATCCTATTGAACATTCAATCATAGTCTAGAAAGCTAACTAATCAAGAACACATTCAACGCATGAAGAACAAAGAAAGGATGTCAACCAAAGTGCACAACCTAGTATGAAAAAGTTCATCTATTTGCAATCCTCCTTAATTGATTTCGACTTTTGTCCAAAACCTTTACTACTTATGAAATAGGTTTACAAAACTATTAGGTGAATTGTTTACCTAAATGTAGCTCCAATTACATGTATATATCCTAAGTTGGCCACCAAAGAACACATACATATAAAAGTTTTCTATAATCCAAAATCAATTAAGCAATCTCACATGAGCAACATATAAATCAACATATAGAAATCACAACTTTATTTCAAAACATATAAACGGGCTTTAAACTTTGCCCTTAACTTCATGTTAACTAGAATTCATAACTATACGAAATCAAACAAAGGAAAGCAAAAGAAAGTATGAAATACACCGTGAAAGATGAATGACGAAGCCTTGAGACGAAGAACTTGAAGATCATTGAAAGCAAGCAATCTTCTAGGGACGACACAAGGGTGGATGGCGGCTAGGATCTTGATGTATTGCATGACTTCTTCTCCTCCTTGGTTGAGACACAGAGCTTCTGAAGACTAGAGAATGGAGAGAATTTTTTGTGTTTAGAATTATCTGAGGGAGAGAGGTGTATGAAAAGAATGAAAGAATTGGTGTGTTTTGATGCTCCTATTTATAGGAGGATGGCAACTTAGTCTCCAAGTCTTCATGAATCTTCTATTAATTTCCTAGGAATTATCTGCTCATGCCACACAGCTTCAACCAATCAAATAATGACACGTCAACTCTACTATGTCATCCAACCAATCAGAAGTCTTCAAATTAGCACCTTGATTCTAGGGAGATTATTTTTGCATTAATTGCATGATTATTTTCTAATTTATCTCCTCAATTTTGGCCAAGAATGAATGTGGACATCAAGGAATATATCTGGACCTGTTTTCAACCTTTCTGCTTGTTGTAATCCCTTGAAATTCTCCTTCCTTATCTGTCGAAGTCTCCCTTTGGCCATAATCATGTCTAGATGCATTTAGGATTTAATTGAGATGTCATTATCCATATATATTCTTGAAATTCGGCCAAAATCAGTTTGTGTCTAATACGGACCCAAAATCTGATTTTTAACCATCTTTTCTTGCCAAAAATAACTCCCAATCCATGTCACCTTTGTAGAGGACGTTTTGAGCTTGTTCTTAGGATCTCCTAGTCCACCCAGGTATCCTAGTGTCATCAGGACTCCTAGTCCAACGAGGACTCTTCACATGAAATGTTCTTGAACCTTTCGGAATCTTCTTTTGCTTTCCTAGTTCAACTGGGACTCCTTGTGTCGTTAGGATTCCTTTTCCTGGAAGGAGTAGGTTTCCTAGTCAGACCAGGATTTCCTGGCTGGACCAGGAAAACTTCATTTCTTCATTTCAGCTCATTTCTGTAGCCCTCGTGCCTTGCCTCTATCATTTCCAACGTTCCCTTACTTCTCATGTGCCTTTAAGCTCATTTCTTCTCCATTTGCTCCAAGGTACCTAAAAATAAAAACTTTATTAAAATTGATTTATGTAAGTAAATAACTAAGTAAAATATGAGGAATAACTATTAAAACATCGCATTAAAATGCTCCTATCACCAAGCCTTAGCAATGCTCGACTTTGATTCTCACCAAAGCCTAATCAAAACTAAGAGCCTAGTGGTGGCTATCTACAATGAGTCGGAGTTTCAATATTTTGAGGTAGAATTTTAGATTAACAAAATGTGATGAAATGTAAAGCAATTAATAAAAATACAAAGAAATTAATAAAAGTATAACCAAATAAATTGGAATGCCGGGTGTTAGGGAGGTTTCTTCACCCAAATTCTATGTTTCGGAAGCTAATATAATGTATATGCAAATCTCCTACTTTGGCGGTAGTCTTATCCAAGGTGGTTCAAGGCTCAAGGACCGAAATTCCCTTTCATGGTATTCCTACTCTGATTCAAGGGTCCCTAATTCACATCAAGAGGCCTAGAGATCGAGGAATTAGACTACTAAGCGACCCGCCCGCGCAATCACGCAACGGGTATAAATCACCATGCTTATAACCCCTCAAATACGAAATTGAAGGTTTCTAGCTTAGGAATTAGAGGGGGTCAAGCCTCAAACTCCGTCCTAGACATGCTCAAAATACATATTCTAGAGTTGACTAGGCTACTAGACATGCATTTTAACCCAACAAAAATAGATATAAGCATCCATCATATGAAAATTGCTTCATTACATTAAATTAAACATCTTTTACACAAAATTTGGGCTAGGGCACACAACCCTAGCTAACCCCTAACAAGGAAATTACTCAAAACCCATAATCATAGACATCAAGATTACAAAATTCAAATAGCAAAGAGTAGAGAAGTGTAGGAGAAAACAAGGATCATCACAAATAGCTAAAAAGCTAGCATGACTAGCCTTGAATTACAACTCCCACAAAATACTCAAATATTGAATCTTGTAGAGGTTGAGCCCCTTGATGGATCCTTGAAGCTTTATGTGAGTAGTCCTTCAAATCTCAAAATAAAATAAAATAGAAAGAAACGAGGAAAAATGGAGGGGAAGAATAGGAAAGAGAGCAACCCAAAGGGTTGCCTCTATTTTTGGAGGTGTGGCTACTGTTCGTCTCTCCAGAATGAATGATGATCGATCACTACTACAAAAAAAGCATTTAAGGACGTTCGAAAAACGTCTTTGAAAACTTTAGATGACACGCAAAAAAAACGTCATCTATCAAGGAGTCATTGTAAGTGCCTTTTAAGGACGTTGGAAAAACGTCCTAAAATGTCTACTAGGACGCATGAAACGTGTCCTTGTATCTCTAAAAAAATGTCATCTAATGTCTTCTAGGACGTTTTTAACCGTCGTCTAATATCTATTAGGACGTTCAAAAAATGTCCTCTAATGTTTACTATGACACTAGATAAGTGTCCTTAAATCTAAAAAAGTTGTCCTTCTATGTATTAGAGCACATCTAAGAAGTGTCAATATATATGAAAAAACGTCATTAAAACTTCCATATGAATCCAATAAAAATATATATATTGGCAACCAACCAAAATTATATATTATTGACCAAAGTACTGTTTGAATTATGAAATCAAATATAGAATTCCTAGTAAGTTCCTATCTACATCAATTTCCTCACGGCTGCACGACATGCAAGTCATATTTGAACTGCAAAAACGATTAAAGAGGAGTATTACAAAATTTGTCAATGCTAGAAGTAATGCTAAAAAGAAGATAACATGCACAACAAATTCATAAGCATGAAGTACTGCCTTAAAAGAGTACATGTCCTAAACATTTTCTAACTACTAATAATGAATACTCGGAACAAAAATGGTAAGAACTAACCTCACAAAATCTTCAAGCATCTTAATAATGAATACTGGGAACAAAAATGGTAAGAACTAACCTCACAAAATCTTCAAGCAGCTTAATGATAAAGATTATATATAATCAGGAAATTTCAAGTGACATATTAACCTGTAATAAGAAAACTGCAGATTTAGTCACCCAACAAAAAAGGAAATACATTTATCTCATTATAGATACTCCATTCTTCCACCACCTATAAAAGTTCAAGCGTGGAATACATGACAAGTAATAAGAAAGGATCATATTAGTCATGCTGAACACATGACAACTTGGCCTATACAAAGAGCTCATCCAAAGAAAAACAAATAGCTTAATACTTGATTAATCATTGCATAATGTAAACGCAAGACCAGTAGGACTTTTCTGGACAGAAAATATGAGCTCAAGATAGTTCAGACTTATATGGTTATAGTTCTAAATTCCAAAGTGATATGCTTAAAAGCAAGAATATAATTTAACCCTGAAAATGTCATCGTTAATATATGGTAAATAGGGATCATTCTAACCGGGGATTAAGGGTACACCTGTCATTGTAAAACAAATAAAGAATTAAAAAAAGGATAAAGTATAAATTTACAAAAAGAATAAATACAAATAACGAAATAAAAGGGGGGTTTAAGAATTAGGGTTTTGAAAATTAAAATAAAAAAAAAGAAAATGTATAAACACATGTACAAGAATAAAACGTAAGAAACAAAGATCAAAACCAATTCCATGTAATCAAATTCGATTCAAACCCTACAATTGTTCATCTAAGTCATGAGAAAGAAGTTGATCATGTGAAACATTCAAAGCAAATGATTTCCCATATTTTACTTCCCTTTACTAATTAACCTAACTGAAGGCACCTAGATCAATCCTATTAAACACGCAATCACAATCTAGAAAGCTAGCTAATCAAGACATGTTCAACGCAAAAAGCATAGAGAAAGGTTATCAACTTAAGTGCACAACCTAGTATGAAAAAGTTCATCTATTTGCAATCCTTTTCAATTAAATTCGACTTTTGTCCAAAGCCTTTACTACTTGTGATTTAGGATTACAAAACTATTAGGTGAATTGTTAACCTAAATCTAGCACCAATTACATGCATATATCCTAAGTTGGCCACCAAAGAACATAAACATATAAAAGTTTTCTGTAAAGCAAATTCAATCGAACAAACTCACATAACCAACTTAGAATCACAATCATAGAATTCAAAAACTTTATTTAAACATAATATTGGGCTTAAGCTTTGCCCTAAACATTATTCTTAACTAGAAACAAGTTCATACGAAATCAAACAAGGAAATCAAAAGATTACAAGGAAAAAAGCATGAATTACACCGTGAGTGGAGATGGAGAGCTTGAACATTGGACTCTTGAATTTTGGAAGCAAGTCTTCAAGGTGGATGATGGAGGCTATGATCTTCACGGCTCCTTCTTCTTCTTCCTCTCCTTGCTTGAAAATGCAGAACTTGAAAACTAGAGAGTGGAGAGAGATGGAGAGAGCTTTTACGTTGAGAGAATTTTCTGAATGAAGAGGTGTGGAAAACGTCTAGCTTAGGGGGAGTATATATAGGGGACGTGAACTTGGTCTCCAAGCTTCATGAATTTTCCCAAAGAATTGTTTAATAATTCCACACAGCTTCGACCGATCACGTAGCGCCATGTCAGCTTTGTTGTGTCACCCAACCAATCAAAAGCCTTCAAAATAAGTCCCTAATATATTGTTGCCGAAATATATATGGATTTAATCTGATTTTCTTCTTCATTTTCGGCCAAATATCAAGGAATGAACCTAGACAATGAATTTGGACACATTTTGAACCTTTTCTCCCTTAAAACTCTCCATGGCCTTATCTTTAACGTCTCCCCTTGATTTTCTCTTGATTTTCATGACAAAATGCAGATTTTGTTCCTTATTTTCGTCCAAAATATATTGAGGGGATTTAGGAACGAATCTGGACTTGTTTTGTGCTTTTTCTTGTTGCACAATCCCTTGAAACTCTCCCTAGAATATCTCCAACGTTTTTCCTTGATTTCTTCTTGATTTTTCACATTATCTTCATGATTTCCCACGGCAAAATCAGATTTAATTCCCAAAAATATCTTCCTTACGTCCAACAACCCAAATTAATTGGGCTTTTCTCCTTTTTGCCTAAATCCATAATTAATCTAGAAGATTCTTGGGCCTCCATGTGTCATCTTCAAGCCATGAGGTCTCCTAGTGCCTCCAGGACTCTTCAAATTCCACCATTTCTCTTCATTTCTTGGATCATGCTTCCTGATTGGTTCAGGAGTCTTGCTTGACAAAGTTTCTTCTTCTGAACATGATTTCCTGGTTGCATCAGGATTTCCTGGCTAGACCAGGAAAACTTCATATCTTCGTTTAAGCTCATTTATGCAGTCCTTGTGCCTTGTCTGAGCTCTCTCCAACGTTCCCTAGCTTTTCTTTCCCTTTTTGAGCTCATTTCAGCTTGTTTGCTCCAAGGACCTGAAAATAGAAACTATTACTAAAAATAGCAACTTTCCTAAACAAGAAGGATTCATTTAAGGAAATAACTACGTAAATATGAGGAAATAACTACGTAACTATGAGGAAATAAAATACTCCAGTTACTATATTAATAGCCAAAGTGAGCAAAAAACATAGTACAAAAAGTGAGCAACTCCAAATTGGGTGAGGAAGTGAGGAGTGAGGATAGCCAAAGAAACTGACCATGTTCTGATTGAAACTCCTTCTCTCCTCCCTTCTGCTCTACTTAAAACGTCGCATTAAAATGCTCCTATCAAATTCCCCCACACTTAGCTTTTGATAGCCCCTTAGCAAAATCACACAAAGACACAAACTTAGACTAAACGAAAACAAAGTAAAAGATTCTGCATAAACAATGACTCTATTGCCCTTCAACATTTTTGTCTCAGAAATCTCTTACTTTCACAACATCAAGATTAACACTCAACCAAGAATCAATGTTTAGGCATTCGAGAGTTAATTAAAACACATAATCCACACATACACAAGTAAGACTTGGTTGTAACAATGGTGATGGGGTGGAGCTCAGCATGTTTCAGACAAGTATGATCCATATCCTCACAAGGTATATCCACTCTTTCTTCTCTCAGATCAAGGCAATGCTTAAAAGCTTATAATCACTCAGTTATATGTGAGAGAAAATATTTTGAGGCAATCAAATAGCTCACATATATAAGAAACGAAAAGCTCTTTGTGAATATAATTTTCAAAAGATCTCATGAAAGATATCAACTACTTGCACGAATGGACCCAAGCCATAGGTTCAACTCTTATAATTCATCTCCACAGATCAAAGGCTGTCCCATCTTAAGGATCAAAAAGGTCTTACAAAGGGTTGTAATGGGGCCAAGGCTCAAGGTTTTAAGAAATGAAAGGGTAAGGAATTTCACAAAGTATCCTAAAAACCTAGTAGAGCTCATGTAGATGTAGAGAGACTTCTAGAAATCCACCAAGGCATACACAACGTCACTCCCAAAGAGGCAAAATAAAAGGGCCTAATGTCTTCAGGTTGGGCCCAAACTTCATTCTAAACTTCCTTTGAACTCTCGTGAACTGGACAAAGACCAAATTTTCCAATAGTGGGCCTTCAATTCAAAACAATCTCCAAACTCACCAAGTATGGGGGACTAGAATCCATAAACACATTTTTTTTCTTCTTTTTCTTTTTTTAGCCGTACACATTTTTTCTTTTCTTTTTCATTTTCTTTTTCACGGCTTTCACATAATTTTTTTTTTCTTTTCATGGACAAGTCTACCCCCACACTTGAACTTTCACCTCTTTTCAATCTTCATCCTTGCCACCAAATCCATGTAGTAAGTCTCGAAAGACAGCTCCACTAAGTTCTTAGAACAAAGGTTAGGATTGTAACTATACTAAGGTTCAAGGGTTAAGGATTTCAAGGGTGATGAAAGAAAAGACTTATAATTGTAGGCTCAAAGGGGTTTATCTAGGGGGTCCCACGACGGGCACAAATGGGGATACATGCTTATTTGGCAATGGTGGTAATTCCTAGGGTGCCTTTATCCTTTCTAGAATCAGGGACATGTATTGATAAAAGTCTCAACAAGCACAAGAGTGAATTCTAGCATTCTCTAGTCCATTAAACTTAATCTATGGCAAGCAATCAATCAAATGAAAGAATAATGAGATCATCAAAACATCGCCAAGAAAATAAGAATAAATTTTTCATTTATCACTCCAAGAAAAAGGGACATGGGCTCAAATATCTCACATGGGGTTTTATGAATCAAAACTCATCTTAACATGCTCATATTCTGTACCAAGGTCACGAAATCCATATCCACTACACATGCATACATTTTTCATATATCTCAATTAACCAAAGAATACCATTTAAAATCATCTCAGTATTGTGATCCTCTCTTAGCCATAATTTTAGAGATATAGAATCATCCTAGACAGTTGAAAGACATCCTATGACTCGAAAACAAAAACAACAATGAATTTTTTATTTTTTATTATTTTTTTGACATTTATATATATATATTTTGACATTTTTCCAATTTTTTGTGTTTTTCCAATATATATGACTCAAGACAAAAATATAAATCCCTTCCCCCACACTTAAATATTGCATTGTCCTCAATGTAATCAATCATAAGCATGCAATTAAACAAATAAACATATAGGGATGGAATTTACAAAAACAAAAACAAAAGAGAAAAATTGAAAAATAAAAGAAATACGGAAGGAGAAAGCAAATCTGTGTTTGTAGTCTCCAGCACAGCTACTTCTGAATTGGGTTGCCTCCCAAGCAGCGCTTGAGTTTAACGTCTTTCAGCCAGACGGTACCTCCATTAAATAAAGTTAGTGACTATAATTAACAAAGAAATACAAATTAATGTTTTATACAATAAAACGTCACAATTTTTTTTTTTTCAAGTATAAGGTGTGAAACAAATAATTAACAAAAACTTGAATTCCATTATGAGCCTTTAACCAAAGTTTAGACGTGCGGCCCAAGGGCTCTACCCTTAAAACTAGTTGCATGACTAATGTTAAAGACAGAGTCATTCACCTATTCTGTTATGGTTAAAAACTCATAATAAAACTCTCACTCTTATCAACCATTATTATCCACAAAACAAAAATTTACACGAGTAACAATATTCACAAGTATTTCTTTTTACTTTTACAATTATTTTCAACACTTAGGTACGGGAACAGGGAGTCTCGATGTGCAATGGGACTGAAACAGCTACCTTTTTTCAAGACTATGTTTTATCTGATATACCTTAATGTGTAACAACATTTTCTTTTGTTATAAATATCATTGATATCGAATATAATTCCAAGCGGTAAATCAAGTGGACGTGCGGCCCAAGTATAGTCGTCTAGACACAAAGTCCCTCTTACATCCTTTGGGCAACCTTACTGAAATGGCCAGGTAGGGGAGGGCGACCACAAGAGGCAGAATCCATTTTGGCATGAGCTACTCCCACATAGTGGTTTAGGCCCATTTGCAAGCACTTCTGGATCCAAAATCTGTTATGAACGTTGTCCCCTTCCTAGACACCATCCCACATAGGCTATACTTACTAAGATGAAAAAGGTCCCAAGTGTGAAGACAGTTCAACAAGTGTTAATAAAGGCCGCCCTCAACCTTAAGGGACATGAACTAGGTATCAATAAGGGGTTTAGGCCAATATTAACAAACGCGACTTCACCTATTCCTCTCAAATTACAACTTACAATTAAAATTCGTGTTCAATAATATAAATAACAACCTAATTAATTTAAATTAATCTAACTTTCGAACACAATATATACAACAAATATTCACAATTTAACAAGTGATTTTTCAATCCCCGACAACGGCGCCAAAAATTAATATACTTAAAAGCAAGCATATAATTTAACCCTGAAAATGTCATCGTTAGTATATGGTAAATAGGGATCGTTCTAACCGGGGATTGAGGGTACACATGTCATTGTAAAACAAATAAAGAATTAAAAAAAGTATAAAGTATAAATTTACAAAAAACATAAATACAAATAACGAAATAAAAGGGGGGTTTAAGAATTAGGGTTTTGAAAATTAAAATAAAAAAAAGAAAATGTATAAACACAAGTACAAGAATGAAACGTAAGAAACAAAGATCAAAACCAATTCCATGTAATCAAATTCGATTCAAACCCTACAATTGTTCATCTAAGTCATGAGAAAGAAGTTGATCATGTGAAACATTCAAAGCAAATGATTTCCCATATTTTACTTCCCTTTACTAATTAACCTAACTGAAGGCACCTAGATCAATCCTATTAAACACGCAATGACAGTCTAGAAAGCTAGCTAATCAAGACATGTTCAACGCAAGAAGCATAGAGAAAGGTTATCAATTTAAGTGCACAACCTAGTATGAAAAAGTTCATCTATTTGCAATCCTTTTCAATTAAATTCGACTTTTGTCCAAAGCCTTTACTACTTGTGATTTAGGGTTACAAAACTATTAGGTGAATTGTTAACCTAAATCTAGCACCAATTACATGCATATATCCTAAGTTGGCCACCAAAGAACATAAACATATAAAAGTTTTCTGTAAAGCAAATTCAATCGAACAAACTCACATAACCAACTTAGAATCACAATCATAGAATTCGAAAACTTTATTTAAACATAATATTGGGCTTAAGCTTTGCCCTAAACATTATTGTTAACTAGAAACAAGTTCATACGAAATCAAACAAGGAAATCAAAAGATTACAAGGAAAAAAGCATGAATTACACCGTGAGTGGAGATGGAGATGGAGAGCTTGAACGTTGGACTCTTGAATCTTGGAAGCAAGTCTTCAAGGTGGATGATGGAGGCTATGATCTTCACGGCTCCTTCTTCTTCTTCCTCTCCTTGCTTGAAAATGCAGAACTTGAAAACTAGAGAGTGGAGAGAGATGGAGAGAGCTTTTACGTTGAGAGAATTTTCTGAATGAAGAGGTGTGGAAAACGTCTAGCTTAGGGGGAGTATATATAGGGGACGTGAACTTGGTCTCCAAGCTTCATGAATTTTCCCAAAGAATTGTTTAATAATTCCACACAGCTTCGACCAATCACGTAGCGCCATGTCAGCTTTGTTGTGTCACCCAACCAATCAAAAGCCTTCAAAATAAGTCCCTAATATATTGTTGCCGAAATATATATGGATTTAATCTGATTTTCTTCTTCATTTTCGGCCAAATATCAAGGAATGAACCTAGACAATGAATTTGGACACATTTTGAAGCTTTTCGTCCAAAATATATTGAGGGGATTTAGGAACGAATCTGGACTTGTTTTGAGCTTTTTCTTGTTGCACAATCCCTTGAAACTCTCCCTAGAATATCTCCAACGTTTTTCCTTGATTTCTTCTTGATTTTTCACATTATCTTCATGATTTCCTACGGCAAAATCAGATTTAATTCCCAAAAATATCTTCCTTACGTCCAACAACCCAAATTAATTGGGCTTTTCTCCTTTTTGCCTAAATCCATAATTAATCTAGAAGATTCTTGGGCCTCCATGTGTCATCTTCAAGCCATGAGGTCTCCTAGTGCCTCCAGGACTCTTCAAATTCCACCATTTCTCTTCATTTCTTGGATCATGCTTCCTGGTTGGCTCTGGAGTCTTGCTTGACAAAGTTTCCTCTTCTGAACATGATTTCCTGGTTGCATCAGGATTTCCTGACTGGACCAGGAAAACTTCATATCTTCGTTTAAGCTCATTTATGTAGTCCTTGTGCCTTGTCTCAGCTCTCTCCAACGTTCCCTAGCTTTTCTTTCCCTTTTTGAGCTCATTTCAGCTTGTTTGCTCCAAGGACCTGAAAATAGAAACTATTACTAAAAATAGTAACTTTCCTAAACAAGAATGATTCATTTAAGGAAATAACTACGTAAATATGAGGAAATAACACTTAAAACGTCGCATTAAAATGCTCCTATCACAAAGCATATGTTAAGCATTTTTAAAGAAGAAACATGAAAGGCATGTTAAGTTATCAAAATACTGCATAAGAACAAACACACTGCGTTGTACCACATTACTAATCAAATTACCAATTATGATCTTGCACTTACATATTTATGTGAATAGCATCCTTTTATACCCAATGCTGCTCATATTTTTCTCACCAAACCTGCTCAAACGTTAACAAGAAACCCAAATAAGGATGTTAATTTCAGCCTTGAAATTCAAATACCAAAAACACTAAGACGAAATGTCTAAGAAGCTTCTTTCTTATCAAAGAACACCGATACATATAAGTACAATGTCTAGAAACCGACTAAATAAAAGGTGAGATTCACATTTAAGAGAGAAGACAGATGAAATATGCAAGCTAGAAATTTAGATCTCAAATTGTGAAACAAACCAATATTGCTGCACTAAGTACAAGTTAGAAACTGAAATCCCAACTGAGAAACAAACCAATATTGCTGCACTAAGTACAAGCTAGAAACTAAGATCCTAATTGAGAAACAAACCAATGTTGGTGCACTAAGTATAAGCTAGAAACTATATCTTAACTAAGAAATAAGCCAACAAAATATTTGTCTTTATTACCAAACTTGAACTAGCCTTCATATATAATACTTAAATTAAACAACACACGATACAAACATATAGACTAGAGAAATATGAGAATACCATGCAAGCTGCCAATATTTTCAGGGGTGGGTAGAAATCCTTTGCTGGCTAATGGTAATATCCCTTTGCATCCTTTTTGAACCGTCGACTTGATCATGGTGACTTGATTATTCATTAAGTAAGCATGAATAGAATTATGAATACAATTAAGTTAACTAAATGAACTTATATAACTAAGTATATATATGAGATTCACATATACCAGCCACTTTGAAGAAGCAATCCATTCACGCAG